>NC_072823.1:5749130-6052173 GCF_027744805.1 Dunckerocampus dactyliophorus
TCTGTAACTTTTGTATCATTGGCGATGCTGTTGGTGGGTGTAGTGTCTGATGTACTGATGGGCACCACCGTGATGTTCCCTCTTTGTTCAGCTTCACTCCCTGAGCCAGTGCTCTCCTTAGTGAGCTGAGTGGTGTAATATTCCAAGCTGTTCATGTCAGGTAAGAGGACATCTGTTGGCTGAATGCTGTACGTATCTGACCAATCTACGTCTGATGCTTCTACTATCTCACTGCTAATAGTAGGAGTAACTTCCAGTGTGTAATGAACTGTGGCATGAAAGGAGGAAAAAGAGGAGGGAACAATAGGTGTCAGAGGTAAATGTGTGACACTTGCTGTCATTAGGCTTGAAGTTGGCAGGATATGAAGATGATGCAAGGATGAAAAAGATGTGCCCACTCTAGAAGGGAAGGCTGTGTCATATTTTTCTGTATTGTCCTCTTGATCGTATGTGTCAGGAACTTTGGTGACCAAAGAGTAGTCCTCTTCTTCTGGACTTAAGAATGCCATTGTCTCCAAGTAATCTCCAGACCCCCAGTCAAAGTCCATGGTATTGGAGGGATAAAAGTCCTCTGGGGGAGCCTCAGTTGGTTCAGACGAAGGTGATGTAAGGTGGAGGCCGATTAAAGGCACATGGTAGCTAGGAGCTAGAATCTCGTGTGAGTTGGGTAGAATAGTTTCTGGTTTATTCTCTTGCATTAGGGCACCACTAGGCCTCAGCTGGTTCACATGCTGAATTTTACTAGAATTCTTTACAGGCAGCTCACGATCCAGTAAGACATGATCTAAAATATAAGCTTCGTCTGATGGAGAGTCACTAAAATCCA
Source organism: Dunckerocampus dactyliophorus (assembly GCF_027744805.1). NCBI lineage: Eukaryota > Metazoa > Chordata > Actinopteri > Syngnathiformes > Syngnathidae > Dunckerocampus > Dunckerocampus dactyliophorus. The sequence continues at coordinate 5,749,957 of NC_072823.1, forward strand.
GTGTCTCAAGAGGCAGTGAGGAAGCTGTTGTGAGGATTTTTTCAGATTCACTGTTTTGTGCATCTTTAGCTACTTCCTTTAACAAACTAAGCTGTGACACTGTTGATCTTTTGAACGCTGAGGGTCTTGATAAATTTGACTGAGGTTGCATCTGAGATGCTGAAAGAGATCCCAAGACCAGCTGAGAGTGATGTATAGATGGCAAAAGAGGCTGTGGTTCTTTTACATCAAGGCCAATTGGTGTGAAGGATTCATGTTGCAATTCAGGAATGAGTTGTTGAGTGCCAGGAGTGTTTAGGTCCTCAAAGGCAGTGGTATGAGAAGTTGGTGAGGGTGATAATGATAATCTTCTTGGACTTGAAATATCATCAAGAAATTCCTCAGCATGGTGTGTAGAGCCAAAGAGAGACACATCTACAGAGAAGCAAAGGGAAGCTTTTTAGTGTCCATGACCAGAAGAACAATGATGATGGTTAGTAAGTAAAACTGGCACTCAATGACCTTTTGTAACATAAATAACAATAGTGTATAGCCCTTTACTGTGGTGGCCTTCAGATTCGGTTTCAGATCAGTCATTGTTGATGCATGATTCAGAGACTGCTAACTATTTTTGAAATACCAAGCTACTTTTAATATATCTAAAACTGTGGGAATAACTCATCTGTGATGTTATCAAACATTGGCTACTTGGTTAGCTTATGGAATGTGTTACAGACTTAATTATCACCATTCTGCCAATATTCTTTTGTACACGTTCACACTCGCAGTAAAAATCATGAAGGCTGAACTCTTGTCTAATGGTCAGTTTGCTACACTGACCACATTTTAAATCCATTAATCTCGAAGGAAATGGCAGAAATCAGAGGCTAATATGCTTTTTTGAATACAAACATTTTGAATGAGCATACTAGACTACACTTGTAAAACAAATAAAAAGTTGAAAGCAAAAAAGTTAAAAAGCTTTTCTTATTCAGTTTTGACCTTCAAACACTGAACATTGTGCGTGAACTCACCATATTATATATACAGAATGAATGAATGAGTGTTGTATGTCATTTTGGATGCCATGGCTTTTTAGTAATGCAGTCAACAGCAAAACATCTTATTAAATTTTAGTTCCAATGGAAGTTGTCAAACTCAGAGTTATACTCCCTTTCAAATCCATCCATCCATCCAACTTGTTATGATTTTCCGAGGTTGGGTCGCCGGGGGCAGCAGCCTAAGCAGGGAAGCCGAGACTTCCCTTTCCCCTGCTACTACGTCCAGCTCTTCCCGGCAAATCTCGAGGCATTCCCAAGCCAGTTGACAGACATAGTTTCTCCAACGTGTCCTGGGTCTTCCCAGGGGCCTCCTATCGGTCGGATGTGCCCTCAACACCTTCCCAGGGAGGTGTCCGGGAGGCACCTTGACCAGATGCCCGAGCCACATCATCTGGCTCCTCTCAATGCCCTGGCTGCGGCTATAAATTCTGTCCATGAAAGTTATGAACAAAATCGGTGACAAAGGACAGCCCTGGAGGAGTCCAATCCTCAATGGAAACGAGTCAGAATTATTGCAGGCAATGCAGACCAAGCTCTTGACAGTGGTCACACAGGGAACAAACCACCATTTGGCAGTACCCAATACTCCTGGAGTACTCCCCACTAGATTCCTCGAGGAAGACAGTCAAATCCCTTCTCTAAGTGCACAAAACAAATGTAGAATTGTCGGGCAAACTCCCATGCACCCTCAAGGAGGGTGTCGAGAGTGTAGAAACAAATCAAATTAAATCTGTGTAGAAAATATGAAACATTCATATTACAGATAGGCACTCCATTCAGAAGAGTTCCTTGTCTGATTGTCTGAAAAATGTAATGTGATGTGTTTTTAAACAATACCCCTTTAGCTAAAAATAAATGAAATCTTTCCAAAAATAACAAAAAAAGTCAAGCACAAATGTGTTATATAAAATATGTAACACATTAATGATCTACTCTACATATTAACGGTTAATGATTTGTAACACCATTTGAGTTACAGTAACATTTGCACTGATGCTTCATATGGTTTTACATCTAAAACTGCTACAGTTATTAAAAATGAATTAAGACCTTGCGATTTGACAGCAGCTAAGCACGGAGTAACAGAGTGAAGCTAGAACCACGGCTGACATTACAGTAGAAAAAACCTGACAAAGGTCTTGAAGGATAAGTAGATCTGCCACCTGGCCCCCGAAACATGAGTGTGAGGACACATGAGTTACACTTGGCTGGTCAGCCATTATTAGATCAACAATATCTGTAAAACAAAGCACAGAGGCCTGTGCAGATGACACCGATTAAACAATAGTAAGGCATTAAGTTCGTAATATTTCTTCATTATTACATTCAACTGCTGCTTATTATTCTCATTGGTGTGATACCAAATGCGGCATAATTTGGGTTGTCTGTCTGTTTGTTGTCTTGGCACATTATAGATGCCCTGGATTTTTCCATTTTCAAAAACCACACAGCACATTTCCACTCGAAAGAGGAGCAAAAACAGCCAGCTGAAGTTGGTGTCGACCAGAGAACCATCGATAGGTGATAACTAATTTTCCACCCAACTCGGAAAAGGCGCTGTTATGTCACCGTAACAGCACACTTCATTACTGATGATTGAAAGCTAGCGGGTGCGAATTTGGCTGAGCTGTTCAATAATGTTGCAGAGGCATGTTGATTTCTTGTGGCCTATTCATTTGTATTTTTGTATTATTTGTGAATAAGGGCAGCCTAGTTTTTTTGGTTATTCATAATATACTGAAGTCTGCAAGCATTATTCGCGTATGAGAGCTGCTCGTACAGTAATCTATATTTTGCATGAAAGCTGTACTTGACTTTGCCATGCAGCAAAAATATTATTTTTGTCAGATGTTATATTAGATGTTGGTTATTGAGAATATGCTGAAGTTTGTACATGCTATTTTCTACATGCTGCTATTGGTGCAATTTACTTTTCCTGCTGGTTCTGTAAAATGGAAATATGTTGGTAGATGTAACCTTCCAATGATAAAATAATGGAAGTAAATTAATCTATTTCATGTTTATTTTAATTGTGGCTCATTACAAATATGCTTTGTTTTAGTGGTACACAGTGAGTATAAAGGAATTATCTATTAAAATTATAAAAAAAATTACACATAAAAAAATTGACAAACTATTGATCACAAAAAAGATGCATCGATAATCGTTTTATCATCGCATCGCAGGCCTCTGAATCGTAATTGCATCAAATCGTGAGGTGGCCAGAGACTCCCACTCCTACATTAGGGTTCCTGAATAAATTGTGGTTCACAGTCAAAGTCCTACCAAGTTACTAAGTGTTATTTGATCAAGATTCTGACTCAAATCAATGAAAATGTCATGTATGTTTATATTTTCGTATATTGAAGAGTATCACACTGCACTTAGTGGTTCCCTGGCGGTCTAAGAGCCTGATACTGCGGCCAACTGCTCAGCATATTCTCATTCATCCCATAATGAAGCACATGCCTAAAAATGTGGAACAGTCTCATTAGTCTGACAACACTGAAGAATTAATGCCATGGGGTTTTAATTTATTCATGGTATGAAGAATAATGAGATTCCATTTTCATTCATCTAGCCTTGATCCTTCATATGACACATTTATAAATAACTTTCTATATTCACTACGTAAAAGTTCAATTTGGCTACATAAACGTAAAAGTGTGAGAAGGGACAGCTTCATATAGTTCTCCGCTATATAAGGTATGTGTATTTCAAAAGGAACCGGGCTGTTAATTTTCTGTTGTTTTTTAAATAATATTTGTTGTTTGTTTTTGTTGTTTAATATAAAGATGGCTATTTAAAATATACAATATTTCTGCATGTGCAGCATGTAGTGTTTTGCCTGTGGGGAATTTTCTGGCATCACGGATGAGGTTGGCTGTGGTGTGGTAGAGATAAGGCATAGACAAAAAGTATTCTACCATGCACACAAGCCATGTATGAGGCACAACCAAAAATGGCAAGACAACTGCTAATGGATGAGTAAGTGGAATATTGATGGCAATCATTTTTGGCCAGCAGCTATTATGATCAGTGGGCAAACCGGCTGTCAAAAATAGTCTAGCCTAACCTATGCTACATACAGATGTAATTCATTCTGTACAAATCTGCATTAGCTTGACATTTTTGCAAAGAGTGTATTCAAGAATAATCGAGTAAAATGGTAGTCTGTGTTTCTTTGTTCCTCCTACAATGACAGCGCTGTCAAAAAGACTCTCAGTATTGCAAAAACCTTAAAACTTGGGGTCTTCAGTTTGGGGACTGGAAGTTTGGGATTTGTGACTTGAGGTTGGAGGTATGTATTGGGTTGATACATCGTATTGAGCATTATCAAGCTCACTACCAATTTTTAGTAAAAACTGTCTTGCACAAATGGTTCTAAAAACTACTCAAGCGAATGCCACAAAATTCCTGAGAAACCATAAAATGTTGGCATGGATTTCGATAAAGTGGCACATCTAGCGGTTCCTTCACTAATACGATTTGGTAGAGGTGTGTAGCACTTGTTGAAAGAACTAAAATGTAATACTTTCTTCCTTGCTCATGCTCTACCTATTCAGAGCTCTTGAGTGCAGGGGGGTTGAAATATAACAGCTACTTCAGTGAATCAATATTACAAAAGGCTTGTTTGCCTCTCATGGGTGCCCAGCCCTGAATAAAGAGCTGACCTGATAATGCTCGCATGTAGACGGTACTTTTGTGACGTCTAGAATTGAATCAAAGAAAACACCCCTCCCCTTGTCTCTCTTCCCTCCGTCCTCCAAATGGACCAATATAAAAAAGGAACGATCTGAATCAGTCACAGAGGGAAATGTTTGGGCAACAAGAATGGCAGCAGTGTTTGAACACTGTGGAAGGGCAAAAAATGTGTTTTAATAAAAGAACCAGGCCAAAAATATTTTTTTCAGCACTGAAAAAACTACAGACAAAAACATTTGCAAGATATGTTTGGAAAGATGGTATTTCTGGTATTTCTCCATTTAGAGACTGTAGCTGATGGTGCGCAGACGAATCCATCTTTGAATTTGGCTTATGGTCGTTTATGTTCAGATATCACAGAACTTTATGTTCTTTTTTGCATGTGTGGCCAACATGCTAACCACTAGGCCACCGTGTGGACCAGTTATTGACCATATAAATAATATATCCACCCCCATCTTAATAATTATCCAACCCTCAACATTAAAATACCATCAACACAAATGAGCATAACATTCGTGTTAACATGAGCAGTGGAGACGTGGGTTTATTTAATATGAAGTTCATATTTTTAATTGTTAAAAGGAGATCGTGAAGACCTGGGTTCGAATCTCTGTTGAGCATTTCTGTGTGGAGTTGCATGTTCTCCCTGTGCGTGCGTGGTTTCTCTCCGGGTACTCCGTTTTCCTCCCACATTAATTGGCGACTCTAAATTGTCCATAGGTATGAATGTGAGTGTGAAAGGTTGTTTGTCTATATGTGCCATGCAATTGGCTGGCAACCAGTCCAGTGTGTACCCTGCCTGTCGCCCAAAGTCAGCCAGGATAGGCTCCAGCATACCCCTGCGACCCTAATGAAGAGAAGCCGCAGAGAAAATGGATGGATAAATCTGTGGTTACTGACTAGTTGTTTAGGTAGTGGCCAAACTGGCAGGTCGTGATACGTCTGCGCCCAGCAGATGTGCTAGTTTAATTTAGTTAAACTTCTTTTGCTAGTTAATTTGATTTTAAACACGAGTTGTTCACAATTGATCGTTTTTCATGGGAAATATGAGGTGTGTCCCTGATCTTTCAGATTTTAATGCATCAGGGACACAATGCGTGCTTAGCAACATCGCTGACATTAGATGCTAAGATTGCAACCTGAGAATTCAAATATAGAACACAGCATGCTTGGCAGACTGCATATTGTAGAGACCCAATGGGGTGTGTACTTAAAAAAGAAGGGAGAGAAACAATGATTTTTGATAATTAATGGTAGCAAACTACGAGCCCACACATGGTTCTGTTTTTAGCTGTGCCTCTTGCGTGACTGGTTCTTTGCAGTTGGCAGGAGCTGCTTCATTATTCTGAGTGCAGTTGGACAGTGGGACACGGCTGAGTTGACACATATTTGTCAAGGTAAAGTTTTGAAAGCAAGAAGATCGTACTTGTTTTTAACCAGTTGGGCTCAGTTCGATGATGCTCTTCACATACAGTAAGCAGCAGAACAAGTCACTAGGTTATGTTTTGTAGTTGAGAACATCTATGGTGAACGATCTCAATAGCATGATTGGGTCACAAATAAGACTAGGAACATGACTGAAGTGCTTTGTTTACTTTGACTTAAACAGAAATGTGACCCTTGTTTTTTTTTAAGTGAACAGATAGAGGGGGAGTCTAAAAAAGAGGGAAGTGACGTAGACAAACTCAGAAGGAGGTTTTCTATTTTTTTTTCTAGACTTGAAATAGTTGCAAAAGCATTTGCAGTTAAGGGTTTATAAAATCAGTAAATGAAATGAAGTGAAAAGCTATATATTTTTATATTAACCTTTGTCTGACCATATCAGTTATTTATCACAGCAGCGTTTCCCATACATTTATTTATGGCAGCCCACAACGAGTAAATTTGGACCACCATGAATAACTTGTTTGCCCTCACTCATAAGCACATTATTATGGGACTGTTACACTGAAATGAGGCAAAAATAAGGTCTGAGACCACTTTCGTGACAGCGTTATCCTTGATCTTAGATTATTACCTGCAGAGACGACGGTGAGCATCTAGCTAAATGTTCTGGTCAAAACACTTGAAAGTCTGTTTGTATAACAAGTGCTTGAAGGTGATATTGTGCAAGTAACAAAAGATCATATCCAAAAATAACTCCTACAATAACTCAAACAAACACACCCCTCTATCAATCTTCTTCCGCTTGTCCAAGGTCGGTTCACAGGGGCCGCAGCCTAAGCAAGGAAGCCCAGACTTCCCTCTCCCCAGATACTTTGTCCAGCTCTTGCCGGCAGATCCTGATGTGTTCCCAGGCCAGTTGAGAGACAGTGTCTCTCTCAAACGTGTCCTGGGTCTTCCCCGAGGCCTCCTACTGGTCGGACTTGCCCCAAACACCTCCATTGGGAAGCTGAAAGGCATCCTGACCAGATGACTGTGCCACCTCAACTGGCTCCTCTCAATGTGGAGCATAAGCGGTTCTACTCCCAGATGACAGTGCTTTTCACCTTATCTCGAAGGGAGAGGCCAGCCTTTTGGTTACCATCCAAGGCTCACAAGGAAGGAACGTAGATTGTACAAAACGTAAATTGCACAAAAAGCACAACTACACGACACACACGTAACACATTATTTGAAATATAATTAGCCTTACAAGCACAACACTCTTAGGATTTATGAACTCTGTTAATCAGTTCCTCAGAGGGTTTCGTGGCTGTAATGCGATATTAGAAACAAAGTGACAAAGACTAGAAACTACAGTGCCATTCCTGCACTGAGACAAGACCACACACCCAAAATGTGTGGTATCCCCTCAGTTTTTAAGTGAGTTCTGATTTTCTCCAAATGACAGAAAGGCCGACGTGTAACAAGAGAAGCCCAGAGGACTGGGCCACTCAGCGTCCTCCTACACTGCCTCGGTTTTAAGTACTTCTCCAGTTTTTAGTCCATGTCCTGTTTACCGTGTTACGTCACAGTCTCCCTTTAGAGGAAACAGTCAATATTAATCACATCAGTCCCTTCCACAGAAATACTATTTATACACATTTCGAAGACATACTTCTGTTTAAGTGTCTCAAATAAACTATTATTTTCAATATTTACTCACAAGAGACTAGGCTGAGGGCTCTGTTTGCGCTGATAAGCACAAAACTACTAATAACAAGTTGCAGTTGAGATGAGTTCAGCACAATACGCTCTCAATGCTGCCCTCTGCATTGCACATGTTCACTGAAACGAGATAAAACAGTTAAGCACCATATTTCATTCATAATGTGACGTCAAGCTGAAGGAGCGTCACTGCGCCTCCACCTCACACACTCACACTCTGCTAGACACAACATCTTACTGGCCTTTTGAGTGCGTTAGGACCTGGAGTTTGGCTTTTTATGGGTTCTAGGCATCGATCTGACACTGGCCCCCTGCTCTAATGAATAATGAATGGCCATGTTGTCATCTCACATGGATCCAATTTCACTGCACTGGTAATTAGTTTGGTCTTCCCCGGCCTGCAGCGCTGTGGGCTGATCTTGCCAGCTACAGAACCAGGGAGCCCAAATGGCACAGCAACTTTGAAAAGGTCTTGGAAGTGAAAAGTAAAGGAAGAGAGCTATTTTCTCAAGATAGATGACGAGAAAGTAGACGGGGAAAGTGACACACATATAGAAAGGAAATTGCTGTGTCATGTCAGGTCTGGAAGAACAATTAAATCCAACGTGCCATGCCCGATTTGACCTAGAAACTGTAAAGTAAACGTGTCTGGAAGAGGAAAGCTGCTTAACTTTACCGCTGAGACTTTCTCATGTGGCCACAGTCAAGAAATGTGTGAAAACAGTAAGCTTCTGAAACGTCATTTTTTTGTTTACAGTACATATATACACACACACAATATGCTAAAAATTGGAGGATGCTCGTGGGATACACTGGGATATACTGTGGCCATGCAGTGGTAGTTTCAAAGGTCCTGACAGAACCTGATGCAGTCAAACAACAATGTGTTAACCAAACAAAGAGTTCTTAAAATGAGACTGGCTGATACTAAATGGAATGAAATTGCTTGAAGTTTGTCTAAACCAGTGGTCCTCAACTGGTGAGTCGGGACCCAAAAGCCATTTTCAGTGGGTTGCGGGTCTCTTTGCCTGGGGAAAAAAAAATCATAATGTAATGACCCAATGTCTGTGAATGCTCCTCATGTTCTTGTCTGCGCTATGTCCTTGCTACGCCGCTGCGATGTGCATGCCATGTGCATGCCATGTTTCTGGGCGACGGTCAAGCTTGAGAGAGAGAGGAAGGCCATTGAGTGGAGACTTAATGTAATGTCCGTCCTACTCACAGCTGCAGATAGCTGCTTGAGAAAACTGTGCCATAAAGAGACAGCATCTCTGCAGTGCACCTCATGCTGTGTTGAAAACAGTCCTTTAAAATATAAGATATATGACAACTTTGAGTTTAAAATTCCTGTAATTTGGGTCATTGAGGCCGCACGATGGACTAATGGTTAGCATGTTGGCCACAAGTCAGGAGATCGGGAAGATATGGGTTTGAATCTCCGTTCTCTGGAGTTTGCACGTTCTCCCCGTGCGTGTGTGCGTTCTTCTCCGGGTAGTCTGGTTTCCTCCCACATGTTAGGTTAACTGGCGACTCTAAATACAGGTATGAACGTGAATGAATGGTTGTTTGTCTATATGTGCCCGGCGAATGGCTGATGACCAGTCCAGGGTGTACCCCGCCTCTCACCCAAAGTCAGCTGGGATAGGCTCCAGCATACCCGCAACCCTAGTGAGGATAAGCGGTATAGAAGATGGATGGACGGAAGGGTCATTGAGGGGTAATGGTGGGTCCCGCAGCCAAACCAGTTGAAAAGGACTGGTCTAAACAATGCTCATGCAGCTTTTGTTTTCTGCTAGAGGGTAACTGTCTATTCAAAGGGCTTCCTTTTAAATGCTAAAACCAAAGACTTGTATCAGATGCATTTATAGAAGATGTCTAGACTGAGATATTATATAGAAAGGAGGTGCTCCTCGGGTTACGTACGAGTTCCATTCCTAGACTGGGATGCAAGTCGAGTTTTTGAACCTAAATTAACTCCTTAGTCACTCACACTGTACACAGAACACATGAAGGACAAGTGCACAAGGAACCTTTCCATCTCAATAATAAGACTACTACGTTGCTTAGTTAATGATAGACGTCACAGTTGAACGGCTATGACCAAAAGTGCAACCAATAGCTTGTGATGATGTCTATCTTTACTTCCATGATGATGGCTTTTTTTCCACAGTGCACTTCCACCAGAAGAGCGTGCCTTAGGCTTGGTAGACATAATGAAGTGCAAAAAGTTCATTAATAAGCAGCGTTATTCACTCTGTGTAGCTGTGACTGAGACACACACTGTAACGTATCCATGCACGTAAATTCACCCCCTGCACGTGTTGAAACAAGTTAGTCCGGTGTTTACGGACCAAAATTAAGTAATCTAATCAATGGGGGTGCTCACGCAACCACAAAACGGAGAAAGTTGCAACGACGCAACCCGAGGACCACCTGTACTGTATATCGTAGGTGACTATTTCAAATGGTGGACTTCTTTTTAGCCAAAAGCTGAATAAGCACGAAGGCTTAAGGCAAGAGAAACATGCAATTATCCCATACAATCTTGTAGTAAACAACAATGGCAGAGATGAGACGCTAAAGGCTTTGGATATATTCATACAATTACATATAAAAACGGATTCTATTTATAAAAAATGGTGGGTAGCCATTCTGCTAGTTTCTTCATCCAACAGCGATGTTATAAATCGCAGAACACAAATATTTCACAATTGAAAAACTAAAATACATTTACAACAGCGGTAGAGGGATGATTCATTTTTTATTTACCTCATGCATTATAGGCACACGGAATGGATGAATGCCTGTTAGGCCATGCAACTGATCAACAAATAAAGCTGCAAACAAAGGTTTTGTGCATAAAAACACGTTTTGGATTTACTAAATTAGCCACTTCCTCACGGAAATCCAGTCACAATGTAATCCTGTAATCACATAATATCATGGCTTTATGACTGAAGCTGGTTCTTTAAACAACTTTTCGGCAGTGTGTTGAGGGAGGGGGTTTTGGTGGGCCGCTGTCACCATCCATAAAAGCAAGCCTAGGGAAAACACTCATCGAGTGCATGGATTTACCCTTTCACTATTTACTGGAAAGTAGTTAAGATTATAGTGTTGTGATTGGGCCACTGTACCATCAATCATTATGAATCTGACAGCTGCACTAGGTCATTCAGAAGCCAGATTCCGAAGACGAAAGCATTATAAGAAAGAAATAATAATAAATTGCTCTTGGTAATTGCTTGCCTTTTTATCATTCTGCTACAAGGCATAACTTTTAATTGTAACGCCTATCTTTTAAAAGGGGAACATAAGCTTACACTTCAGGTTATGAGTTTATTGGGAGCTGGACTTGAGTAACAAATGAGGATGGGGTTGAACCGCTAATGATATGTACCTTCTTGCAAAGCCTCACTGAAAGAAACTATATATTGTGCATAGGTTTGAATGCGAGTGTGAATGGTTGTTTGTCCATATGTGTCCTGTGACTGACTGCCAATCAGTCCAGTGTCCAAAGCAACAACTAACTAATTAGTTGATTATTACTTTGGACAATGCATTTTTTTGTTGCTTGTCAAAATAGTATTACAGTAATTGTATACAGGAAGGGGCTGCTAATACAAGATCATGATTGTGGAATTCATCACTGGATGACTTTGTTGGTTTCAGAAACAGACATTCCCTTACCTGCAACAGGTGAGTCAGCAGCTATCACGTTTATCAACAGCGTCATTCCCAGAAGCACTGCACTTTGGCCACGGTGGTCCATGTGGGTCTTTAGCACTGCCACCAAACCTACAAGCGAGACTAATCCTGCCATTATACGCTATTGCCTAGGTCAAGGCATTTCATCCAATCATCCAAAAAGACGGGTCTTGGGTGTAGATGTGCTGTTTTAGGTAGGAGTCTTCCTCTTCTTCCAGAACATGTGCTTGCCTTGCAGAACAGAAAGTGCTGTGAACGCAACAGAGAAACAATGGGAAACAAGTAGAAAGTAACGCTACTTGCTGTGGCTGCTTTAAGGTGTAGACTAACCGATGTAAACAATATTAATCTACTTGTGTTTGACAACTGTGTACATTTTATGAATTATTAAAAATACCAAGGCCTTTCTTTTGACGGAAAATGTGGATTCAGATCAAGTTTTTATCAGGCACATTGTTTTTTGTACAGCATGGCAATATAACAGTAATACAACCTCGTGTATTTAAATGTTAATAACCCCCGACATGGAACACATTGCTAGCTTACAGCTTCCATCATCACACAGTACAGCCGCTGTCCCACATCCCGTCTCATTACTCACAAAAATAACATTGCCCACCATAAAGATAAGTTAAAAAACATGAAGGGTGACCATTACTGCCAAAAGCAAGCTTTCAGCGCAAAGTAAACATGAATTTCTTTCTCTTTCCCCAGCCATTTCTCACAGGCAGCGCATAGCTGCGCATTCAGACTTACCAAAACACGGTGCAAAACTCTATTAAATCCTTTGTCTGGTTATGAAAAATATCATTGGATGGGGCAGAAAGTAGTTACATGAACCCCGGCGTGGCCACCTTCCTTTGTCGAAGTTAATTCATGAACAAAACTAACGTGCTGGCAGCGAGCATCCATTTGACACTCTTTTGATAGCAGTAACAGTGCCCCTGTCTGGAGATTGGGTTAGCCCCGCCCACTGAGAGGTCTGATTTGTACATAGCCTGTCAAACTCTGCATTTATTGGTTGAGGTATGTGTCCGTCATGATGTTTTTTTCACTGTAGGTTGGTCATATTCGACAAGCGTCCGCGGCTTCCACGGCAACGTTGTCTACAGGCGGCGATGCGCATAACACATGAGGGCACAGGGACCTGCTATATATCATGCACAGTTAGGTTTTCTACCTTACTGTTACAAATAATCATTTCAATTAGTTGCTTGCCTGATATCGTGTGTACAACGCTATTAAAACACTACGTTTCACATTTGATAACACACGTGATCACTGAATGTTGAATTGCTTGGGAAAAAAAGTCCCAACAGTTGAAATGACGTCATTCTGTCTAGAACGAAAAAAATAATGCCAACGATGCAGTGCGTGCCCCTCGTCTTGGTGCATACAGCCACCTAGTGGTGGAGTCAAGCAGCGCATTCCAAGGTGGAGATGCATAACCTCATGAGATCGAACAGTAAATGACACTGTCTGAGAGAAATTATTCCAACAATAACGTTTATTAGTACACTGACTGCATGTTTAATATTGAGATGCGGGTTCTTTTTAATATATTGAGCGTACTTGTTATTATTGTTTGGAAAAATTCATTATTTTTGGCAGAGGCGCAGCCAGGAATTCTAGGCCTCATGAAAAAAAAAAATTACGTTGGGCCCTCCCTTTTTATTTTCACCTGTTTTTTGCGTGCCGTCTGTCAGTAAAAGGCCCTTGAAATTGTCCCATAATAAGTGTGAAATTCAACATTTTAAAATACAGTCTCTACCTATGTTTATGTACATAATAATCCAAAGCAACAGGCAACAAGCTCTTGTGACTTAACAGTTTATTGTAAATCCAAGACAAAGTGTGATTACATTTCTACACATATACAATATGCATATGTGAGCATACAAACTCTCATTAATTACTCGATTCACCTCAGAGACCGAAAAAAATGATCAAAAGTAACAGTGAAAAACAAGCTATAACATAGTTGACCAGATTGCGAGCCCCTTCTCAGCCTACAGTTAGTAAAGAGGACAATCAAAATAAGTATAGTCTTCTATTCGACCAAGCTGCTTATTGTCTGGTATGATCCCCCAGTCAATTCTTGATGCCATAATTAGTTTCCCCGTATAGTCTAATAGAAATCCACTCCTTTTTTTTTTTCTTTCTACAACAAAGAGGATTAAGAGAAGCACACAATGCCATAAATGGTAACACAAGCAACTGGTTAGGGGTTAAAATTGAGCCTTCTCATTGTCATTATTACTGTATATTCATTTAAACACTCTATAAAGCCAGTAAAGTATTTAGATTAGGCTGGAGATACACACAACACTACATCAACAGAGAGAAAATAATGAGACGTCCTATCTCAATAAACAAATAATAAAAAGACAATAAAGAGCGGGAATACTGCAGCACACGAGCATCCAAACAAGGAATTGAATTATTTAGAAAACTGACAAAACACACAGGGGTTGGATGGACTCATATAAAACAATAATGTATATTATTATTATATCATTGCGTGACGCTAATCTTTCTCATATAACATCATTCTATCTTAGATATTTTTGGAGCATTATCAGGATTGTAGCTTTGGTGGTTCCACTTTTCGGCTATAAACATAGTCCATCATTTGAAATTGCAGGTCCTACAATATAGCAAATGACTGACAAAATCATATCCATATGTTCAAAGAGGCATTAGGGGAAATGGATTTGAATCAGTTTTGGTACTCTTCAATATTAATGAACTGAATCCACTAAAAAGAAAAAAAGAAAAAAAAGCAGACCTCGTTAACAAACACATACACTAATCCAGGGGTGTCCAAACTTTTTCCAGCGAGGGCCACATTCTGAAAAATGAATGGATGCAAGAGTCACTTTGATATTTTGTAGTGTAATATTAGTATAAACTTTGCATTCTTTTGGTGTTTTTTTTAAAAACATTTTACAACTTTTTACTTAAATAATCTTCGTACATTTTTTTTGTAATATTATGACTTTATTACCATAATATTGTCACTATTCCCCCAACCTAATTTTCCAAAAATTACGACTTTCATTTCATTTTGTTTCATATAATATTACGACTTCAAAAAAAGAAAGTAATTTTTTCTTTAATATTGCAACTCTGTGCAACTAAAATGACATTTTTTTCCTCATATTTTTACAAGTTAATGCTAGTAAAATAGAGACTTTTTTCTGGTTAGAATAAAAGGTTTTTTCTCTCAATATTTAGATTTTATTTTTGATTTTATTTTTTTATCGTGAAATTACAGCTGGTCTTTCCATTTCTGCTGTAGTTTTTTTAAATTATTTTTTTCCAACAATTTCAACTTTCTTCTTGTAAATTTTCTTCTAGTAATCATGACTTCCCGTCACATTATCTCATTTTCCCAAAATCACAACTTTATTTATTTGTTTCTTCTAATATTACTGTAAAAAAAAACGACTTAACTTAAAACAAATTTTTCTTATTGTGTTGTTTCCCATAATATTACGACTTAAAAAATATATATATATTTTTTAATATAGCAACTACATATGTGCTACTATCCATCCATCTATTTTCTATTCCGCTTAGTCTTATTAGGGTTGTGGGGGTATGCTGGAGCCTATCCCAGCTGACTTCAAATGAGAGGCGGGGTACATCCTGGGCTGGTCGCTAGCAGTATGTGTTACTAAAATGACATACATTTCCTCATAATATTATGAATTTATGCACGTAAAATTGCGACTATTTTTCTTATTAGAATGCAACTTTTTTTCCCTTAATATTTTGACTTTATTCTTGTAAAATTACAGCTGTTTTTTTCCATTTCTGCTGTTGTTGTTTTTTAAAGAATTTTCCAACTATTCCAACGTTCTTGTTTTAAATTTTCTTCTCGTCATTATGACTAATATTTTGACTTTATTCTTGTAACATTATGACTTTTTCCGCAATCTAATTTTCCAAAAATGACAACTTTATTCGTTGTTTTGTTTGTTTCTTCTAATATTACTGTACTAAAAAACGGAACTTAAAAAAACCTCTTTAATATTTCAACTTCATGCTACTGAAATTACATAATTTTTCCTCATAATATTACGAGTTTATGCATTTAAAATTGCAACAATTTTTCTCGTTAGAATGCGACTTTTTTCCCGTAAAATTACAGCTGTTTTTTTCCATTTCTGCTGTTTTTTGTTTTTTTTTAAATATTCCAACTATTCCAATGATCTTCTTGTAAATTTTCTTCTGGTAATTATGATTAATATTTTGACTTTATTTTGTAACATTATGACTTTTTCCGCAACCTAATTTTCCAAAAATGACAACTTTATTAGTTGTTTTCTTTGTTTCACCTAATATTACTACTTAACCAAAAAAAAACCTCTTTAATATTTTAACTTTATGCTACTAAAATGACATTAATTTTCCTCCTAATATTGTGACATTAGTCACGTAAAATGACAACGTTTCTCATTAGATTGCAACATTTTTCACTGAATATTTTCACTTTATTCTTGTAAAATTACTGCTCATCTTTCAGTTTTTGCTGTTGTTTTTTTTTTTTTTTTTTAGATTTGTTGTTAAATTATTATTACTTTCAGAATGTGCAGCGGGCCAATAAAAAACAGCAGAGGGCTGCAAATGGCCCCCGGGCCACAATTTGGACACCCCTGCACTAATCCTTACACTAGACCTGTGTTAGATGTGTCATCCCCACTGGAATGTTTACTCTCTTTTTCCTTTTAGCACATGATCAGGAGCAACATTCAATAGAATTAATTGGAGAAAGCCTTTTGTCTAATTGAAATGACACTTTAAATCTTTGGAGGTATTGTTGGTTATTTTGACAACAGTACTAGACGGGAAGGCTAGGCTCACTTTAACAACACAAAACATTTGCACACGCTATTTGAAGCACATTTTGGTAATCATAAGGTCACTCAATCTACATCGATGCTCACATTTTTGATTTTTCTCTTATAAAACACAAAACATTGGTTATCTGCAACAAAATGATAGACATAAGCATCATACACACAATGTTACGTCTTAGCTGGATATATTAATTTGAGAAAATAGACAAGCTCTAATCACAAGGATAGTGGTCGTTTTACAAGATTTCTACCAAACACGCTCTTGCTGGAGATGTAGAATTATTGCAAAATGCATGGTAATTCAATGACACATCACCTTCAGTAAAGAGAAAGCTATTTAAGATGTCAAATGTCACATATTACATTCAGGTTGTGCAGGTGTCCATGCTTTTAAAGGTATTGTTGGTCATTTTTCTACAATGGATTTCTTCCATTCTCCTCCATAGCAGACTAGTAAGAAAAGTATTTTTAAAAAAACAAAACAAAGCAAGAACAATCGTGGCATATGCATCTTTAGAGTAGATATCATTGAACTAATTTGGAGATGGGGGCCAAGCTGGAGGCGTGCCCCGTCACGCTGTGGCAATACAAAGTAAATTCATGTATAGGTGGTCCTCGGTTTATGGCTTTCCCATGAATTCATTTCAAATCTTCCATGACTACGACACTCGTTCGAGAACTGTTTGGAAGCGGTGTGTGCCTGCTCGGCCACACTGTTGATAACAGCGCTTATTTGTTCACTTTTTACATGTCACTATGTCTCCCAAGCAGCAGTGCGCCAAAGAAAAGAAAAGTCGTCGCCATTTAAAATGAACATCATAAAAAACTGTCATCGCTCTTTTGGTCCGAACAGATCGACTGTGGTGACTGTCATTAAGGATAAAGATGATTGAATGCTAATGAATGCGAGACGGGTCATGGATTCTGAGCGCTGTTACAAGACGATCTGGGAGTCCTTCCAGACTAGACTTGAATATTTAAGAAATATGATATATACCAATATTATACCATATTTTACGAAGGTTGGACATCCATAGGGGTAAAAGTAAGGAGGTTTTAAATCAGAGGTGTCCTGACTTTAGTAGTGAAAAATGCAAGGGCCACTTTGATATTTTGTAGATATGCTAAGAAGTTCTATATATTTAAAAAAAGTGCATCTCATCTCAAGTGAAACAGTGTATTATAAGTATTAACTTCAGTGTTTGCTTATTTTCTTTGTATTCTTGCTGCTGTTTTTTTATTCTTCTTAAATAATCTCGATACATTTACTTTTTGTAATATTACGACTTTATTGTCATAATATTTTGTCTTTATTCCCATAATATCATAACTGTTTCCCCAAGCTAATTTTCCAAAAAACGACCATTTGATTTTAATTTTATTTTCAGTTTGTCCTCGTAAAATTGCAGCTTATTTTCTGGTTTGAATACAACTTTTTTCTCCTTATATTTTAACTTTTGTCAAATAAAATCACAGCAAATTTTTTTTCCCAACTATTTCAACTTTCTTCTTGTAAATTTTCTTCTTGTAATTCTTATATTATAATTATTTGTCCTCATAATATTATGTTATTCTGGCTTTGTCTCGTTAAAACTTTTTTCCTCTTAATATTTTGACTTTATTGACTTTATTGTAAAATTACTGCAGATTTTTCATTTTTTGCTGTTGTTGTTGTTTTGTTTTTTTTTAGTTTTCTTGTTAAATTGTGTTTTAAGAATGTGCTGTCGACCAATAAAAAAACAGCCACGGGCCACAAATGCCCCCCGGGCCGCACTTTCAGCACGCCTGTTTTGCATTTTAATGACAGTGTCCCCTCGTATGAATGCCGAGCCTGTCTCTTTAAGAATTGCATTGTGGGAAGTTGAGTGTTGTCGTTCTGGGCTTTAGCACGAGGTTGCTTTACTCTCTCTCTTCCTTCTCTTCTGTCTGCACCGCCCATTGTCTTCTGCGTCCTGATTGGCTGTAGACCACTGTCAATCAATCTGCTTCATGCCGTTTTCTGTCATTGCCAGCAAATTTGCTGACTGTGTGAGCTGCTTGCTAACCGCCAATAAATAACAGAAGAAGCAGCAGCTAACCGGCTGTAGGACGCCATTACGGATATGTGTAATATGTTTTAACAAGGATACAAAAACACTACAGCCGAGCGGCACCAGGACGAATAGGAACGGTCATAGGAGTGAAATACGCGTGAGTCACTTAATAATTTTTTGTGTCCAACCTAGTAGATTGATCATTAAAATTCAAACGAAATTTGAACTTTCAGAGTGTTTAAACAAGAGAGAAATGTGAGAAAATGTTAATGCCTGTCTGGGAAAAGTGTATAAAGTGTATCATGAGGGTTCAACAGCCTTAAAACATATATAATAATTGTACAAAAAATTAAGTTGGCTACTTTGTGGATTTCACTTATTGCGGGCTACTTTGGGAACTTATCCCCTGTGATAAACGAGGGAACACTGTATTGTATGACTTTCACTGTTCTCTTTTATATGTCCTTCATGTGTTCTGTGCATTTTGGGAGTGACTTATGTATTCATTTAGGAATAAGTTCACATCACAGTCTAGAAACAGAACTCGTCCATAACCCAAGAACCACCTGTATGCTGTACTTGCGTATTTTAAGCACAAGCTTAAATATCCATAAAAGCATTTGTAAAGCATTTTAATATGCAATATGCAGAGTTAGTGCCTGTATGCTGTTGCTTGCGGTGAGCTGTGCTTGCACACGGTCGATCTGATCTCTTTGGTGGGACAAGTGTGTGAACAGTGAACTAAAGAGAGATGGGGTTGGGGGGGAAAGAACAGCAGTCTAGCATCCAAAATGCTAAATTCCCTTAAGCAGTGGAATGTTTCAGTAGTCTGTCTCATAACAATTTCAATGGATGTCCCTTCTGCATGTGTGCTGAGGCCGACACGGCCGCTAGTAGATGTTAAACATCAGAGTAGGATTACACAATAATGGTTGGTTAAGTATCCGAACCTCAGGCTTGCATGCTGGGGGTGTTGGAGAGTGATGGGGAAACAAGTGCCAGCATGAAATGGCGCTCTGGGACGCGGAAAAAAAGGTTTCTTTAAACAATAACCAACCCCAAGAGTGGCCTCCTCAAAATACACATATTCCATATAGCAGGGGTGTCCAAGCTTTTCCCACCGAGGGCCGCATACTGAAAAATGAAAGAAGGCAAGGGCCACTTTGATATTTTGTAAACAGATATGGGAAGACGTTATATATACTATATTATATACTATATATTTCAAGAAAAAACTGCATCTCAGCATCTCAGGTATAGGTCAAAAAGCCTCTTATTAGTATCAACTTCCATCTTTGCTCTTTTTCCCCCATTTTTGCTGGGTTTTTATTTTTTGTTTTTTTCCCAAATATTTCAACTTTCTTCCTGCAAATGTTCTTCTCATGTTATGACTATATTCCCATAATATTTCGAGTTTATTCCTATAATATTATAACTTTTTCCCAAACCATATTTTCCAAAAATTACAACTTTATTTTATTTGTCTCCTAATATCCCAACTTAAATAATACATATTTTTTCTTTAATATTTAAACTTTATGCTACTAAAATGACATTATATTTCCTGATAATATTACAATTTATTCTCGTAAAATTGTGACTTTTTTTCTCTTAATATTTTGACTTTATTCTCATAAAATTACAGCTGTTTTTTCCATTTTTGCCATTTTTTTTTTTTTTTACGGATTTTCTTCTTATAAATTTTCTCCTTGTAATATTGTGACATACGATTCAAAATTGTCCTCAACCCAATTTTCCAAAAATTACAACTTTATTTAGTTTGTTTCTCATAATATCATGGCAATTTTTCCTTCAATATTTCAACTTTATGCTACTAAAATGACGTTATTTTTCCTCATAAAATTATGACATCATTCCTATAAAATTATGACTTTTTCTCATTATATTACCACTTTTTCTCTTAATGTTTTGACTTTACGGTTGTAAAATGACTGCTGATTGTTGTTATTTTAGTTTTAGTTTTTTTATATGTGCCGCGGGCCAATACAAAAACAGCCGTGTCCCGCAAATGGCCCCCGGGCTGCACTTTGGACACCCCTGCCATATAGGGCCCCATTGGATTACTGTGCGTTGAACACACTGAATACTAAATATCGTAGTAGAAATGAGCCTGACAACAAATAAAACACACATTCTGATAGAACATCCACAAGAATTATTGCAACAATCTCTAATAAAAAAAAACAAAAACACAAAATGTACTACAGCCATGTCAAAACAAAGTTCAAGATAATGTTAAATAAAAATCACTTCAAATGCAATTACTATGGCATATACCATAAAGAGAGAAGGGAAGGCTTCCACTAAACCAGCAGGAATTCTCAGGTGGGCTACTATCTGTTTGTATCATCAGCTATAAGAAATGAAAGTTAAATAAAGCAGCAAATACAAGCAACAGCCCTATTGGTTCTCTACGTGTTTGTCCCATTCAGCTTGGTGGTGTACCGGCTCTGAACCAAGATGGCTCTTCCAGGTGTATGCCGCCCCGCGTTAAAAGTAATTTCATCCTTACTGAAAAAGGTACAGCGACAGCAAGATGTCAGATTTGAATGCGTGCATCAGCAAGGCTCCCATGCCAGCCACTCGGCCTCAGTGTTACTATCAACCTGCTCAGTGCCACCTCGCTACCATTGGAGTCCCGTTAAAGATAGAGTTGCCTTCTCTCTCTGCCTAAACAGAACCGGTGCTTTTCAACCACCACCCCACTTTCACCCCTGCCCTTCCGTACGTCACCTCTCTGCTGCGACCGAGACTACTGTAGCTCCAACCCTGCGCAATCCCTCCCAACGCAACCACGGCCACAATCACTTTCTGTCAGGCCCCTCTCGGACTAGCTTTGAAAACCACAGCGCGACCGCTAGTGTTAACTACGACTTCTTCTGCGAGCACAAAAAATATTAGGAAGCTCTTCTTGGCAACGAAACGAAAGAGAATTACATATTTTAGCTACAGACGATGCTCGCATGAGAATTTAGTCGGAAAAAGCTAATCATCTCAGTGTTTACCATACGTTCATGGGAATGTGGGCCACCACAAATACATCTGGACCGCCATAAATAGATTTGGCACAACCTAAAAAGATGGAGCAGGTACTCAAAAGTACGTAACGCTGTACTCAAGGTGCAGCGAGTGCTGCTGTGGGCCCCTCCCCCATCTAAAAGCTCTCACAGGCGGCTCCGCCTTATTTGTTTAGCCTCGGAAGAAATGTTCATGCGTAGTTCTAAACATATTTGCTTTGTTTTTCATGATTTTCACTCACTTTTTGCAAATGCGACATGGCCAATTATGCAAATTCAATGATTGCAACACCCCCCCACCATCTTGCCCCACTCACCACCAGTGCCGTCAATAGATTGCAGTCCTGTGGAAAACACTGCATCTACATCCTTTATAGGGATGTACTAAAAAGCCAAAAGGTACACATTTCTTGGGCTAATTTTGATTGAAAGTGATTATTTTTTCATTTAAACTTGATTGAAACAAGTTTGAATCAAATTGAGGATTTACATTTTTTTAAATTTTAATTTAAAACATTTTTTTTGTGAAACTGCGCCACTTAAGTGGCATACCACTGTGAGAAATAATAAATCACTTTAGGTCATAATCTGCCCAGGTTATGAATAATAATAATTTTGTGCTTAAGTACATATTTTTCTTAGGGTTAGGGTTAAGTAAGTCCAAAATGTCCAAAATTAAATATGTCTTACTTAAGTTCAGAAAGTCCAAAATTATTAAAATATTATGTTTCCGTTTTTGTGTCATAATTATTACTTTTTATTTAATTTTGACTTTTTATTTTGTAATTTTGACTTTTTATCTCATAATTAGGACTTTTTATGTCTTAAGTTTTTCTATTTATAGCAGAATTATGACTTAACGTTCGGATATTTTAATTCTTTCAGCGGCGGAAACAGGCTACCATGAATTGGCCTAATAATCAAAGAATATAGTGACATGAACAGGACGTCCATGCAGGCCACTGCTGTGACATACCTTCTCCAGGCAGCAGCCTTCTGCTCAATACAACACTGGTATTGAAACAGGAGTTCAGAACATTCAAAGAGCAATTCCCACATCCCATAAAAACTAACATTTAAAAAACATCGGCTAATCTGACACCTAGTCGACCAATACATTTAGTCAAAGGCCCATCTTTGTATTGGATAACTAAATTCTGAGTTCACATTTGCGTTTAAGGATTTATCAATGACTTTGGTAAGTACCCCTGGCAAGTTGTCTCATGCACACATAATAAAAGAGCTCTGTCATAAATCATCCTCATCTATACGGTAGTAAGCTGTCTTTAAGAGCATGCATTGCAGCAAGAGCAGAGGCTACACCTGGAAGAGAGCTACTGTATCCCCTCACAAGCCCGTCAAACCAGGACAACACGTCTTTTGTGTCTCTCCGATGTGTTGTGTGGCTTCGTGAGTAAACTGCGTTGTTACATCTGTAAGGCACTACGAGGGAACAAAACCTAAAAGAAGGTGGACTACACACATGGCTGACAGTAGCACACACCCCCCCACACACACACACACGCACACACACAATCACATTGTACATGCCTATGTTATTATAACCAGTTTGTGCAATCACATTAAAAAATAATCGGAACAAATCAATCTATTGGTATCAGGAAAGAAGGTTTCTTGGAGATCTGGAAACAAACTGGTGCAGACTGCTACATTCTATGAATGGGGCCCAGCTAAGACACCTATCGCTAAAACCGAAGTATTGAGAAACAGAAAAGGAAAATATCTATAAATACATTAGAAAAGTTTGTTGTCTTTTGTTGGTTATATTTCCAGAAGCCTCCTCGGCTCGAAGAGGTGGAGTGGAGGGAGTTGCCTCTCTTTTCTCCCGACACCAAAAGTGTGGAAATATTAAGACAGTTCAAGGCCATCGATATTTTGTTATCTTTGAAGAGCAGCAGGTTTCCGTATTTCACCTTCACCCAATTATCTTGGGATTCCGAACTTCCAGTCAGTGACCCCTACCCAGCAGCCCCCTACCCACAGTTAAGATGGGCAAATAAAAGAAAAACAAAGCAGAAATCCTCCGCTGTCTGTCCCGAAACCTCCTTGCAAAAACGAATGGGACGTTACTTTCCTCATAAAGTGAAGTGAAATCAAACAAATAAAAGCAAAACTGGCCCTTTTCAGCGAAAAACAATCGAAAGAAATCATCTTGAAATGCGACCCTCTAATCCAACCCCTTTCTTTCCCTTAAAGAGCGACTGTGAATCTTTTTTTTTCTTCTTCCTTCTGTCATGTCTTCAAGTTATATGGGACTGTTTCATGAGGATTGCAAAGTCCTCGGTCTCTGTTCATAAGCGAGGTTGAGGGGATGTAGGCTGGAGATTGGGCTAAGTATGATTGGTGTGTGTGTGGAAGCAGCAGCGCTGGGTCAGCCTCTCCAGTGTCTTCTCTAGAGGTAAGGGTACTGGTTGACCTTGGTGGGGCTCAGTGGGTATCCAGTGTAGACAGTGGAGGCAGGCGAGGCGCTGATGTAGGCCTGGTGGGCAAACTGAGCCTGGTACTGACTGTGGTGCAGGGTGGGTGAGGGCAGCACACGGTGGCCCATGCTGACCGGAACCTGGTGTACAATGCTTGGTGGGTAGCTCCCATGCTGGACTGTGTGGCGGGCCGAGCCCTGCGATGCCACTAGGTGAGCCACGGTTCCTGTGGAACCCAAAGCGGCGGGGGCGGTGTAGGTGTAGAGGTGGGGCTGGCTGGGTAGGTGTGTGGCTGCCAGGTGTGGGTGCACGTTGCCCGTGTGAGAGGGGCTGTTGTGATGGAAGGAGTATGGGGCCTGAGCAGCGATGGTGGGGGTGATGTAGGCCTGCTGGCGGCGGTGACCTCCATTTCGGTCTGCTACCATGTGCTGCTGGGCCTGGAGGTCAATGTGAAAGATGATATTAGGGAAAGAGTAGCAACTTCAAATCCTCTCATTCATTTTTAGGTTCTTTAACTTCAAATACTTCTTAAAAGCAGATTCAATTATGGAGCTGGTCCTCCCTTTCACAACCAAAACTCTGCATGGTGACGTAAACGGCAGTAACCCGACGAAAAAACTAAATAACAGTGCCTCATTTCAATGTTACCATTAATTTAGTGGCATTTAAATTAGGCAAAAATGAGGTATAGTCAGCATACAGTAATTGTACTCCATACAGCAACAGCAACACAACACTTCCTCATGATCTAGCACTAATGGAGATATGCATTCGTGGACACCAAAATTTTAAACATCAACATTACAACACAAGCAAGTAGCTGCACCAACTTCATTTTGCTCAAATAACGAACGACTCTTGCATGTACGGATTAACTAGCAAACGTCGTTGTAGCGGTAGTTTACCATCGCCATAATTTGTGCTCCAATTGTGCTGTGTACACTCCTGATCAAAGTTTTAAGACCCGCCGAACAATTTACTGTTGGATTTACTGCACTGTTGGATCTTAAGCAGGTTGTAAGTACATCTTCAAAATGCAAAAAGAAGAGATGGGAGTGAGACCAAAAAAAGTTGTGAGTAAGAAATATACAATCGTCCCTCGCATAGGATAATATTCTTTTATTAACTTGTTAGCTGAGTGAGTAAATAGTTATTACAAATAGGCTTTAGAGAAATTGTTTTATTGATTGATTTATTAACTAATTGCCTTAATGTAAATATATTATAGAAATAACTGTTTTATCGATTAATCTCTTAATTGCGTGAGTTTACAGAAATAATGCTTTATTAAACAATTAGCTGAGTAGATGAACAACTGTTTAAGTACAGTATGTCAATGGTCAAACAGAAATAGTGCGAGCTCACACAGTGTTCAAACAGCGAAGGCCAGTCAGTACCAGCAGCTAGATATGGGCAAAAAACATAGTCTAAGTTAGGCCTTGAGACCGACGGGGAGAAGTATGTGTTGTTTTTGCAAGAAAAGTGTCATTGAGTCAGTGAAAGGAAAACAATTATAAAACGGCAGAGGGGACTAGCGATCGATGCCGATTCTCTCCCCTTCTGGTTAGGAAGCCACAGGAGGACATTAGGAGGGACAGCTAACCCGGATAGTCAAAGAATGTGAAATTATTCTGTCTGACTTATAACTGACTAAAACATTTTGTAAATCTGATTCCAGTGAGTGAGTCTTCTTTCCATCTCCTAATTGGAGATTAACAAACATGTAAGTGGAGGTGAAATTGGCCTAATTTTCTAAAGTGGCCCTTTTGACCTTTAGTAGAGGTTGCGGAGAATTTAATCTCCAACACTCGCTACATCACGGTTTGAATATCCCTCCCTCGCTATATCACGGTTAAAAACGGTTCGTGGTTGACTATGGCCTATTATTATTATTATAAGACAAGTTATATGTAGTACTCTGATTACTAGGCAACATTAATGTTATGAGACATGATGTAAGATTACATTACATTTCACACTGTATGAAGACTGGCTAGTGAGGCAGCAGTGCTGAGCAGTTTTCATGCCTTGGCTGAGCTCGAGTGAAAAAAAAGGTTCTTCTCTCATTCAGTGTGGAAGTGGTAAGTTTTTGGCTTCTTTGTCCTTCTTCCCCACTCTGTTTGAAACACTTAAGTTTAGAATTCGTAGCCTGTAGAATGTGGTGTAAACAAAGAATAGTAAAGTGTAAAATAATAATAATAATAATAATAATAGAGTGACTATAGGGTGTTATTTCATGTCTACTGTACAGGGATCACATAATGGTAAAACCTGCATTTAGAAACTCCGAAACAGGTTTTCTATGCTCTAACTACAAAATACTCCATGTATTAATATTTAATCCTACTTTGCAAAAATTCACTTATAACGGTCGGGTCTGGAACCAATTTAAGAGGGATTACTGTATTACATTGTATTATATTCTATTACTGTATAGCAAACATTGTTCATCAGCTGATCAAAAGTTTAAAACCATAGCTCCTGTCGCCACTGGGCCGTGCTGAGACGAGTTCAGGAACTGACCTATGCATAGCCTCAAGGTGTCATCTTCATCATATGAACGAATTATGATGAAGATCGGGCCTTCTGGAGCCAAGTTATGAACATTTCAGTTTTGTTGCAAATCGTCAGATTGACCATGCAAGTTTGTTGCCACGCCCTGCACGCATCCTCTTGTGTATGCTAAATTGGTTTGCAATACATCATTGGCCAACAGTCTAGTATCCGTGATTTTGATTTGGGCTCATTTGGTCAAAGTCCCTAGAACTGGTTAATCAAAGTACGACTCCTCGTTTTTGGTCTTTCAATAAAAATGGCTGACTTCCTATTTGTTTTGGAACATGGGACTTTTATGTGTGTAATTTCACGATAGACGTCGCCACCAAATTTCGTGATCGCCCAGCCTGACTTGCTCACAAATTTTGGTGCGTTTTTGCGTGTGTTAAAGCCTTCAAAAATGTGAGGAAAGTCGTGGAATAATACTAAACATAGCACTTTCACGAGGGCTTTCGCATCGCTATCGCTCAGTGCTCTGGCCCTAATTAAGGAGTTGTTCTGAGTCCCTGAATGATGAATTTGAAACGCATGGGCATAGATGCCAACAGTGTACCCAACCAGGAATTTTCCAATTGCTTATGCAGTATTAAAATGTGTTCATTTCAGTTGTCAGTACGTACAGTATGACCATACAGTGTGGATATTCTTATATGGATATACTGTACCTGGCTGAGATTAAGAGGCTGCTGCTGAAGGGTGTGCGGCCCTGAGCGCTGTTGTCGGTACGATGCGGTCACACCTCCTGGGATGTGATTATTGCCAGAGACCACTCCATTGGAGGATTTGAACTTGTATGTGGAATTCTGATGATTCATTGCATCTGCACAGAAAGGAGCGGAACGCTTGCATTATTTAGGGGTAGCATATTAATTCAAATATACCCGTACATGTGCGTGTCTTCATGTTTTACCTGGCATCAAGCGTTCACACTCATTCACAACCTCGCTGGTCTGGGTTTTGAGTGGGGGGATGATGATGGTGCGCGGGTTGCCGTTGTTGTAATTGTCCAGGATGGTGGTCTTTGTGTCGTAGCTGCTGTTGTTGTTGTTGTTGTTGGTGGGTCTGGACTCCACAGCGTAAGGGCTGTTGTTGATGGAACAGTCGGTGTCAGGTGAGTCATGGACAGTCACACAGCTGATAACATTCTTCCTTTGCTTAGAAGAGGAGCTGGAGAAAAGACAATGGCATAAAGAACTCTGTTACTAAGGACTCACGGCTATACTGTGCACCCACAGTAATAAATGTGTTAGCCATCAAAATTGAAATTGATTATACTGATTATACTAGTGTTGATTCTCGCGGCAATACGGGACCAAGTACGTTGCTTGTTGGCTGAATACGGGTGTTTGCAACCCTACGTGACACAGCAAACACGCAGATTCATGTCATGTTTGTGTTGTCATTACATGAACGGTCATGTTGCCGCCGCAAGGCGATCGGTTTTTGTGATCGGCTTTGAACGGCATATATTGGCATATGCCGATCATGTGTTTTTTACGGAGACCGGCAGTTACTAATCGGTGGCCAATCGATTCGAGCATCCTTAGTATTATTATTACCAACACCAATCTTTGCTCTTTATACTCCATTTTTGCCTTTTTTTTTTCAATTTTTCCAAATATTTCAACTTTCTTCTTGTACATGTTCTTCCCATAATATTACAACTTTATTCCCATACTATTTCGACTTTATTCCCATAATATTCCAACTTTTTCCCCAAACTAGTTTTCCAGAAATTACAACTTTATGTTGTTTTGTTTGTTTCTCATAATATTATGACTTAAAAAAATGTTTTTTTTCTTTAACATTTCAACTTTATGCTACTAAAATCATTATTACTAAAGTCATTTTTCCTCATAATATTACAAATTTATTAATGTAAAGTTGGGACTTTTTTTCTTGTTAGAATATAACTTTTTTTCTCTTAATATTTTGACTTTGCGACGACTTTCTATTTTGACATTACTTCCATAATATTGTGACTTTTTCCTCAACCTAATTTGTCCAAAAATTACAACTTTATTTTGTTTTGTTTGTGTCTCATAATATTATGACTTTAAAAAATAACATAATTTCTTTAATATTTCAACTGTACGCTACTAAAATTACATTATTTTTGTCATAATATTACAAGTTTAGGCCAGTAAAAGTGTGACTTTTTTCTTGTTAGAATACACCTTTTTTCTCTTAATATTTTGACTTTATTCTCAAAAAGTTACAGCTGCTTTTTTTCCATTTCTGCTGTTAATTTTTTTTGTCTATTTTCCAACCAACCATAATATTTTGACATTATTCCCATAATATTCAACATTTTTCCTCAACTTAATTTTGCAAAAATTATAACTTTATTTTGTTTTGTTTGTTTCTCATAATATCATGACTTCAAAAAATTATATATTTTTTCATTAATATTTAAACTCTGCAACTAAATGCTACTATAACTACATTATTTTTCCTCATATTATCACAACATTATTCTTGGAAAAACTTTTGTCTCTTAATGTTTTGACTTTATTTTTGTCGAATTACTGCTGATTGTTGTTGGGTTTTTTTTTTTTAGTTTTCTTGTTAAATTCGATTTTTAAAATGTGCCACGGGACAATAACAAACCAGCCACGGCCACAAATGGACACACCTGGTTTAAATGTATGCAACATACATTGTGATTTTATGGCAAAAAACCCACTAAGTCACTGAGAATGTCTCTATTGCATCAGTTTGATTAGACTACAGATTCAAAAAGGTGTACTAAGATTGTCCTCTAGATTTTGTTGCACTAAAATGATGAGGGGAAAAATAACCAGTGTAACACCTGTGCTAAAAATATCCATATATCTTTGGAAAAATAAACAACTGACCCATTGTTATGTTTATGGTCATCCTCCTCATCTGTGTCACTGCTGATGGTGATGATGCTGACTGCAGGGCTGGGCGTGTCGGGGATGATGATGGTCTGTCTGGGCACGTGCTGTTGGTTCGAATTGCCGCGTGTTGTGCTGGTGGCCTGCTCTGCCTCCATGGCGCCCCACCCTCCGCCCCCGCAGCCCTGCGAGGGAGGGCAGATGGTGGCAGAGCCGTTCTGAAGCACGGCGCATCGCGGGGGCGTGTTCTCCTTCACCCGCTTGGAGCGCTGTGGCGACAGCACCGCCTGAGAGGATGACACCTCGTAGGCTGACGTGTTCCTGAAAAGGAGAAAGACAGAAATTTGAGTGAGTGTCAAAATCCGTGCGGCATCATGGCTCCATTGTGACTACAGTAGACTGTGAATCAATCTGTTGTTGTTTGAATGGTTTGTCACAGCTTGTTAAAAAAGAAAATAGTGGGGAAGACACAGGTGTTAATCAAAATATAATAATTAATGCTAATGCTGAGTGCTCCTGCAATGTGACATTGCTGGGTAACTTCCTGTTAGGGAAGTGTGCACGTGGGCTTCCCAGCATGACTGAGCCTGATCAGTGAATTTCTTTTTTATAAATGGAAAATGTTTGTAATTACAACATAGGAAACCTGTTTATGACCTTCTAAATACCGGTTTTAACATTATTAGAGCCCTCTACTGTATACATGACATAACACCCCTGTAGTCACCTTTACAGTCGTATTACCCTGAAGACATAATAAGTACATAATAATGAGTAAATAAGCCATTTAAGACATAACCGTGGCCCAGTACAGGTCCATGGGTGGGGCCGAACCGGACCACGGGAAGCTTTCAGGTGCAATGATAAATTTAAAAAATACACTTATAAATAACTACATCGGAAATATGGGCCATTATTTTATTTAAAAAATAATATACAGTTACAAATCACATAGTTCTGGCATTTATATGTTGTTTGTTGCGAGCGGCGACCCGTCCCACTTTGTTCGACGGTCCCTGAACGCACCATTGTGCCTGCGCTAACTTTCTCTCATGCTGCACAGATAGACCACTATAATATATTTTTACCATTTTTCTTTCACCTCATATTTGGTCTGAAATGCTGATACTATGTGGGAATGCATAAAGGTAAGATTTGTTGACCTTATTGAGTGCTAATGTGCACATTTGTCTCAAGTTAATTCATGCTAGCAAACTGCCTTTTACCACATACGTCAAACAGCGATGTAATAATCTCTCTGGAAAACAAACTCCAGGCTGGTACTGGTGGATGGTGGGTCTGCATTCATTTTGTGCTTTTAATGTGATGTTGTTCATGTCCTAGTTTTACACAATATGTAAAAAATAAGATAAATTAGACAGCTAAAATGCACAAACTCCCCGCTAGTCCACGGAAGATTTGTGGGAACACAAGCCGATCCGTGGGTCAAAAAAGGTTGGCGACCACTGCTGTAGATAGTCACTTGTGTTATTCTTGGTTGCAACGTGAGCAAGGTAGGCGTTTGGTTTGACGAACTTTGTTTTCCTGCAAATTAAAAAGCAATGTTTTGATTAAAAAAATCTACAGTTTTGCAGGGTCGCCGGTGAACCACAGAGTGTCCACATTTTTTTCAGTTTTTCACATTCATTTTTATTTAATTTCCATTAATACTTTACATGTTATATTTATTAGATTTGTTTGGAGACTGATACATAATTGCATCCCGTGAGTATATCATTGATAAAATAAGTAATGAAATGATGGCCTGGGACGTGTGTACAGTTCCGTTTCTTACAACATACCTGGCAGAATTCTGGTGCTGTTTGTTCTTTTTGGAAGAGGTGTTGCTATTGGATGAGGGTTGCCTCATGACATGAGCAACTCCAACATTGAGCGTCTGGTTGGATGGGAGCGTGACATGGCCAGCCAACAAGGCTGGCTGCTGCATGATGGGATTGTAATGGCTGCCATGAGGGTGCGAATTCCTGCGGAATGGAAACAGATTTGAAAACAATTGTCAAACAAAAGCACAAAGAGAGCACAGATCCAAGTTTGGTGCCCGGAAAAATTATAGTGGTTCATGAAATGCGAGTCTGGATGAAACTTTTCTAAAATGAGTGAGTACTTTCATGTCAACCTATCTTTTTTTCAGAAGAAAAAAGTTTATTTTGTTGCATTTATGTGAAACAGCTTGCCATTCCATTAACATTTTAAAAAGTAAATGTGCTTATACACTATAACAGGTGTGGCGAAAGTGCAGCCTGGGGCTGTTTTATATTGGCTGTGGCACATTCTAAAAATAAACCATAAATTCCAGTGTATAAACCGCTACTTTTTTCTTAAACTTTGAACCTTGCAGCTCTTTCAGCGTTGCAGCAAAGTAATGGCTAAATTCTAATCTCGTGCCATCTCATTCACTTCAGAACTACTACCAATTGTTTAAATACTGTGCTGCTCACAAGTCAGTGAGAAAACAATAGCTCTTTTTTTGGCAGGAGCCAATCACAAGCCACTTTACTAACAGCATTAAATTCATCACACAGCAACTTAATACTCAAAAGGTGTATATACAAATATACAAACTTGTCCCAATATGACTTTGAAATTAAAAAAAAAACAACATTTGAAAGTTTTCACATAAGGCGTTGTGTCTGAGCAACGCATTCATTGGGGTGGTGCAATGACGTCAGCTTCCCTCTTTCTGCTTTTGCAGCGGCATTTTCTGTGCTTTCTATGCTCTCCTCCAATGAAATGGTTTTCTCAAACAAAATGCATTATGGAAACACGATAACATTTTCATATAAAACCCATATTGATACATGTATTACATATATTTCTGAACGTTTGAGTGTTAGTTGCTATGTGATGAGTTCAATGTTGTTTGTAAGATGAACGCGTGAGTCAGACTGTTACATTGAGTAATGACCTCCTGCAATTTCCAATGGGTTGACAAGCTTGTCGTGAGTTTATTCATAGCTCGTGATTGGCTCCTGTCAAATAAAGCGCTGAGTGGTCCTCACGGATGTCACAATATGCCACAAATCTGTTTTTTCATCTAAATTTAGTGGGCGAGGTGTGAAATTTACGGTAATGTACGGTAATATAACAGGAAAATGACAAAAAATCATTAAAAAATTGAAAAATCAGCAGTAATTAAAGTCAATCTAATCTAGCAAGAGAAAGGCATAATTTTACAAGAACGTCCTTTTAATAGCATAAAATTTAAAAGACAAGTATTAGTATTATGAGAAACAAACAAATCAGCCAACAAACTTAACATTTTTGGAAATTAGGTTGTGGAAAAAGTTGTTATATTATGTGAGTTGAGTCATAATATTACAAAAACAAAATTTGTGTAGATTATTTAAGAAGAAAGTTGAAATATTTTTTAAAAAACCCACAGCAAAAATGGCGAAAAAGTTGAGATGCATTTTTTTCTGGAAATACATCTAACTTGTTTGCATATGCTTTACAAAATATCAAAGTGGCCCTTGCATCCTTTAATTTTTTCACTAAGTGGCTGGCTCTCAGTGGAAAACGTTTGGGAACCCCTCCCGCCTATTACATAATCACTGATTGTTTCAATCTTCCATTTTCTTTTAATAAAAATCAAAAATGTGCACAAAAATGAGAGATGGGTTGCAGCGAGACAGAGCGGTATAGGTACAAATAAGATGCAAGAATTGACATGTACAGTATTTTTTTTCCTCCCATAAGCCAGCAGGTGTCAGCAGATAACTTTTTTTTCAAAAAGACAAGAGGATTAGAGGGAATAAGTGAGGTAGAGAGCAAAGAGGGAGGGCAGAGGAGCTGACACCAGCAGCTGCCGAGTGATAGCTCTGCAGAGGAAGTGCGACACTTTTCCTGATCGGCTCTCTGAGGACCACAGAGCTGTCACTGGAGGGGAGGGGAAAGAGAGACAAGGGAGCAGAGGAGGGGCGTGGAGATGAGAAGAGGAAGAGGCGGTCGGTGGGGGTCGTCGTAGATGGACAGTGGAGAATGAGTCTAAACATACATGGCCCCTGCAGCTACACCCATACACATTATAAAGCCGCATCCTGCAGATTGCCTGCTCGCTTCAGTCCATCCATTTGTCAAGTCGTCTCACTGACAGCCTATTATATGCCATGGTGTCTATTCATGTCCATCCAGCACACCTCCCTGACGTGAACCTGCTCTTGCAATTGTGATTGGCCCACTCCTTGGTCAATAAGTCTCCCATCTTCTTGTATTCATTTTTGCTCTATAATAACCATAAACATAATGATGTGTTCAGTTTTACTGACTTGAACTGAAGACTGGCGCCTGGTATGTATATAAAACCTGATTTTTACAAATTGCATAATGCCAAAAGCATAGAAAACCTGCTTAGGACCTTCTGAATATGTTTTTTTTAACATTATTAGGGGCCTCTAGACAGGAAATAACAACCATATAATCACCTTTACGCTCATATTACCCAATATAGTAGACACAATAACAGAAAATAAGCCATTTAATAAGCCACAGTAATCCCTCGTTTATCATGGTTAATTGGTGCCAGACCCAACCATGATAAGTGAATTTCTGTGAAGTACAATTCCTTACTTATAAATGAATATTTTCATAGTTTGCGCAAACAAAACCTGTTTTCGACCTTCTAAATAAAGTTTTAACATTATTAGAGCAATCTTGGCATGAAATAACCCCCCTATAGTCACCTTTGCAGTCTCATTACCCAATATACACTGTACTAGACATAAGAGTAAATAAGTCATTGAAGACATAAATACTGTAAAACGTCACATTGACGTTGGGGGTTCCGAGTTGAGTATTAGGTTGGTGTGGGTTACACAGTAGCCTGTGTTAGGGTTGGTATTTGTTTTAGGTTATCTTCTGTGAGATAATTCAAAACCTGCAATAAAAGGCTGTTGTTTGGGCGATTAAGTCTGGAGCTTGTGTGTCTCACCGAAAATTACAGAAACATTACTGACACCTAGTGACCAATGTCGAATACTACATATCATCACGATGATGAATGAGTCTTTGAATGCGTCTCCACAACACTTTATTAGGCATTTTTATGCTTGAAAAAGCTTAATTTAGGCAGAAAACTTGCTTGAATATGCATATTTTTGGACTAATAATCCAATGTATTCAACCACAAAACAGCATGAATTATTAATAATTTTGAAAAACCATGATAGAGTGAAGCCGCAATGAAGTGGAAAGCGATTACTGCAGGGGTGTCCAAACTTTTTCTACTGAGGTCAGCTTACTAAAAAAAAAATCCAAGGA
The DNA here is from genome assembly GCF_027744805.1 of Dunckerocampus dactyliophorus. NCBI lineage: Eukaryota > Metazoa > Chordata > Actinopteri > Syngnathiformes > Syngnathidae > Dunckerocampus > Dunckerocampus dactyliophorus. The sequence goes on from NC_072823.1 coordinate 5,784,571, forward strand.
TGCAGGGGCCACTTTTAAATTATTTAAACTGACCCTATTTTTTAATATTTCAGGAAAAAAAAACAGTCTGCATCTCAGCTATGTGTTATTGGTGACAGATGACCTTTTTCTCTCTAAATTACACTTTAACTTTTTTTTTTTTTTTACTAATATTTAATGTTCTTCTATTACATTTGGTAATGTAATATTATGTATTTATTGTCTGAATATTTTGACTTTATTATCATAATATTATAACTTTTACCCAACCTAATTTTTCAAAAATTGCAACAGTATTTTTTGTTTGTTTCTCATAATGTTATGTTTTTTTTAATTACATGTTTTAGTCTTTCATATTTCAACTTTATGCTATTTTTTCTCTTAATACTATGACTTTATTCTCCAATATTTTTTACTCTATTCTCATAATTTACTTTCCACTTTTTGATGTTGTTTCCTTACTTTTCTTGATCAATTGTATTTTTAGAATGTGTAGAGGGCCAATAAAAAACATAGGCCTCACTTTGGACACCCCCGGGTTACTGTCTTAGGGTGAATGAGATGTGTTTGAAAATAAAGAAATAAAACTAAAAAATAATTTTGTCTGGACCAAAAATTCCTAAATTTGCGGGTGGCCATCAATGCAGAATTGTAACTGTGCGGAGAGCCAATCTATGTTTAAATGTTTTTAAATAACTATTTTAACATGGGTCTATTTGTGAAAAAATGAATATTGACTAGAACACATTTCCTATGCTGCAATGTACAGATGCACTGAAATTATATTTTTTTTTACAAAAAGAGGCCCGTATCAATTAACCTGAAGTTTATTCCCGAGAAGTCCTTTGTGTCACGTTTTTGACTTTTGCAACCCCACAAGGTCAAGACAGGCTGAGCAGTTTAAAAAACGGACAAGGTGTCATTTACCTCCAGCTGGCCAGAGGCTGTGTGCTGCTCATGGATTCCGGGATGACGGCGGCATGCTGGACTGAGGTGTGAGTGAGCTGCTGCCAGGCCGGAGGCAGCAGGATCTGCTGGGTGCCGCTGGGCCAAGTCTGCTGAGGTGGGACAAGACACAACAAACATAGGGGGATTAGATCGAAAGAAGAGATTGAAAAGACAGTAAAGTAAGGCACAAAAGGTGTTGATCATTGTAAGTTATCAATGAAAAATTAACACATGACAAACGTGATAAATTATACTCTCATGGCGGTGATGTAATAGAGCAACACAATGGACTGTGTTTCACTCAGGCAGACCAGATCTTTATAGATTAAATTAGAGGCAAATTCAACTTTATATACTCCTGATCAAAAGTTTAAGACCAGTTGTAAAATTGCAATTATTTACATGTTGTACTGTTGGATCTTAACGAGGTTCTAAGCCTCAAAATGCAAAAACAGAGACAAAAAAACATTTTTGAGTAAGCAATTTATTGGCAAAATTTTGACTTTTGGATAAAATGTCGCTTTCTGTCCGGTATTCACATTATCGTGATCTCTTGATGGCATTGTTGAGTTGCATAAGCAAGGCCTTTCGCATCGCGCCATTGCTACTGAGGTTGGATGTGGTAAGACAGTCATTTCAAACTTCTTCAAAGATCCTGAGGGTTATGGAACAAAAAAGTCAAGGGGTAGATCCAAAAGAATGTCACCGGCCCTGAGCTGGAGGATCCCATGGGCTGCCCGTCAAGACACGGGACTATCCTCGAGCCAAATGAATGTTGTTACTGGTGCCGAGTGCAGTCCAATAACCATCAGACAGCATCTGTGAGACAAGGATTTTAAGAACAAAAAACGTCTTCAAAGGCCCCGTCTCTTTCAACACCACTAAATTCCCCATTTGGAATTTGCACAAGAGCACCAAACATGGGGCACTGAAAGGTGGAAGAATGATGAGAAAAAAATGTAACCTTGACAGTCCTGATGTCTTCCACCGTTACTGGCATGAAAATGAGATCCCACCTGAGATGTTTCCAAACCGTACAGTGCAGGGGGTACCTCCATGATCTGGGGTGCTTTTTCCTTCAATGGAACAATGGAGCTTCAGGTTGTGCAGGGGCGTCAATCGGCAACTGGCTATGTGGAGATGTTGCAGGGGGCATTCCTCATGACTGAAGGCCCTCATCTGTGTGGTAATGACTGGCTTTTTCAACAGGACAACGCTGCAGTTCACAATGCCTGCCCGACAGAGGAATAACCTCACTCTTTTAGAGCATCCTGTGAGTTCCCCTGATCTAAATCCAATTGAGAACATTTGGGGATGGATGTCAAGGGAAGTTTACAAAAATGGACATCAGCTCCAGACAGTGGATGCCCTCCGTGAAGCCATCTTCATCACCTAAAGCAACATTCCCACTTGCCTCCTGGAAACACTGGCATCAAGCATGCCCAAACCGATTTTTTAGGTCATTAACAAGAATGGCACAGCTACTCATTACCGAGTCCTTTCTTCAACATTTTATTTCTATTTTGGGGGGGGTTCCATTTTTTTTTGCTTGTTTGCAATAAATTGTTGACTCAAATTGTTTTTGTCTCACTCCCATTTCTTCTTTTTGCATTCTGAAGTTCTACTTAGAACCTCCTTAAGATCCAACAGTGCAAAATGTAAATTCTTGCAATTTTTCAACTGGTCTTAAAATTTTGACCAGGAGTATATTTGTTAACTAGAAGCAGATTTGTGTGTGCGTGTGCACGCATGTTTGTGTTCTAGTCAGTGCCTAATAGTTTAATGCAGTTCTATTGATTAGCACTTTAATGTCAGGGCTAATGAATTGTTCCTTTAATACCATTTGCACATCTATTTACAACAGCATCAGTATGTGCTGCAGCACACGGGTGTTTAAACAAAGCGAAAGCCAGAAAAGAGAAGACGACAGAGCGAACGAGAGCGCCGTACCGCACAGAATGCAAAACAGCTAACCTGCGCACATGGTGATGTTTGCCGGTATTTTCATTTTGTTAAACTATTTGCTTTTCTTTGCCTGACAAACTTGTGATGCACTTGGCTGAGGATGTTTCAATTGGCTGAAGTATGAGGTTGGAGGGGGCACCCCCCCCACCGGTGATCTCTAATGGAACATTCTGGAGTTTGAGATGAGCTTTACAACTAAAACACCATCTAAGACCTTTTATCAACATGCCATTATGACACCCTAAGACATCCATCCATCTCCTGCTCCTTCTCCTCCTCGTGTCTCCACTCCTGGCACTCTACATGCCTCTCTGAACAGGCGTCTGTGTTGTGTAACCAGCCTGTCTGCCCTGAAATGGTAACCCAGTTAAGAGGCCCTTTTTCATTCTTCTCAGGCTACCATCACTATCAGCAGCCCACCGACTCCCACCTCAGCCAAATGCTCCCCGGGTGAAAACCCTTTGTCACCTCAGGGGCTCTGAAAGCCACAGCTTTCACTCCCCGATTGTTTCCACATTTTCTGCATTCCTGCACCAGATAAAGGTTCCGCTGGTTTCCCTGCTTCTCCTTCTCTGTGCTCACCCGTGGAGATTGGGGCATAACCTCTGAGCGGGGCTGAGGTGAGTGGGGGTGAGGGGGGGGTAGGATGAGGCACAGGTGGGGAGACAGTAACCCACTGGCAAGCCAAGCAAGTGAGACCTCCCACAGTGGAGGGATAAACACAGAGATAGACACGTACTGCACAGGCAGTTATTAGGTGTGCTGCACTCTGGTCCATATAAACCATCTGCTTATGTTAACGACTACCTTTGAGGCTTTATTTAACATGTATACTGACACAGGATGTAACTCTGTTACACGTGGATCTGCACTAGATGCATCAGTAAACGTAATTTACACTTCCTCTCACTTATTAATGAGACACTTTTAGTTTGCCGTTGGTAGATTTATCATATATTCACAAATTTGGTGAATCTCTGTCTTATAGGCCGAGCTTCTCTTGACCTCCGAAGGTCCTCTGAGACCTCTAATTCAGAGCGGCTGATTCACAAGCAGCCCTGGAGCTAATCACCATTTGGTATCTGACAGATTAAGCCACCATAGAAGCACAAGGCATGCACCCACACACATACACATGTACTGTAAGAGCTTTGCCGCCTGTCTGCCTGCCTGCCTACTGCGTGATTAACTGGAGATAAGGGAGCGCTTCAAACTCCCAGGATTCTCAGGGATATTTAAAGCCTTCCCGGAAATTTCCATAGGAGAAAAAAGAAGGAGGTGTGATGATGGAAGTGGTCGACGGTGTGTGTGTGTGCTTGGCGAGAGCCAAGCACAAGTCCCTCCCTGTATATTTTCAATAAATGTACATTAGCAGCTAAAAGTCTCCAGCTCCAATGGACAGTGAAGGCCTTCTCTATGTGAAAGGCTCCTGCTCAGTGTGCATCAGAGCGAGGCAGCCTCAGCCTCCAGGAGACCCGGGCTGCATAGACAGCCAGCAAGGAGGACGGAGTGAGAACTTACGGAGGGAGACTAGAAATAATGCACGGGAGAGCTCAGCCTGAATTCACTCAACACTCAACAACAACAGAGCAAAAAAAAAAAAAAAAACAGCTGCCAGCAAGGGTCAGGTCACGAACATTTCTAGCCTGTACTATTCTTGGTTTCTTAGTGAAGGCTTCCAAACACTGGATGTTGAGACTTCTTCCTCAAATGACAAGCACTTTGAATCATTAAGTCTAAAACTGTAAAACAAGATTATTATTATTATTATTATTATTATTATTAGACACATCTTAATCTGTTAATCTGCATTGGCACTCAATCTTAAGTATTCCTTTTACTAAGACGGTTTGGACCGTTCTGTGCTCCCAATGTTGTGGGGACAGTTTAGGGAAGGCCTTTTTGCTGTTCCAGCATGACCAAGTTCCACAAGGGCCTGGCTGGAAGAACGGGAAAGAACGTGACTGGCCGAAATTCCAAATCTCAAACCAGACATTTACTTTTATTTTCACTTTCTGCAGGTGTAATGGACAGGTGTCCCAATACTTTTACCATTATAATGTACAGTGGATCTCCGCTTTTCGCGGGGGTAACGATCCGGGACCCGGGACAACCAGCGACTGATAAAAAAACACAAGTACTTGAACTGCAACAATGATTCGATGAATGGCTTTTGGATATGTCGTTTTCTGTCAGGTATTCACACTGTCGTGATCTCTTGATGGCTAAGGGAAAAAACTCTTTATCTTTGACTGCAGTCGGATTGTTGAGCTGCATAGGCAAGGCCTTTATTGTTTTAGGCAAAACATGATATTCACACACATCAGCTTTACACCTTAAAGGCATTGCGTTGTTTTATTATTAGTTATTACCATCAACATTTCAGCGTCTTTTCTTTACATTTTGCCTTTTAGCTCTCTTTTTCCCATTTTTGCTGGTTTTTTTGGTTCAATTTTATTTCTACAATGTTCCACGGGCCAATAAAAAAACAAGCTGTGGATTACAAATGGCCCCCGGGGCGCGCTTTGGACACCCCTGATCTAGGGCATAACCGATTACTCGATTAATCGAAACAACAAGCTTCAGATTAATCAAGTAAGAAAAAAAATAATCAATTGCAGCCCTAATTGAGACGCCCATTAAAATTTATATTGTTTACACACGGCTCACTCCTCCCCCTCCAAACCCTGCTGCTGGCTTGATGTCTCCACCGATTTTGGCTTAACAGATGCATTAAAGGAAAACTGCACTTTTTGGGGGGAATTTAGCCCATCATCCACAATTCTTATGTGAGACATTAATACATGTATTTCTCTTTTCTGTGTGTTCTAAAGATATAAAGACACACAAGAGACAGCTAAGAATGCACATAATGGGACACACATATTCCGCCTATAAAAAAACCCCTCCAAAAAAGGCCAAAAACGCTCCATTTACATCATGTCACCTGCATATTAACTGAACTACAGCTACACCAAGCCACACCTGTCACTGCGCAATCCAAACCGGAAAGGCGATGGGCTCTACGCAAATGCGTGTTGACCTATGACAAGCCATATTCAACCACGAAACAGTAATGATGTATTAATTAATATATTTTTGACAAAGTCAAGCCGCAAAAATTGAAGCGCGTAGATAAGTTTCACTTTTGCGTCACACAGCAACTATGGTAACAAAAAAACATTATCAGTGAAGCATAAAGACGTAAACATGTCAAAACTGTGAATTAGTGTGAATGAGATGTGTTTCCTGTGGAAAAAAAAAAAAAAAATCAGAGCAGAAATTTAAAAAAATTATAAAAATAACAAATTTCTACCAAAAATCCACAACTTTGCGGGGCCGTGAATTCTGAATCACGAATACGCAAGGAGCCACTGTTAACTCATCTAATTTTACATTGAATGTCTTTGTACCTGAGTAAGGAGGCCAGGTTGGATCTGCAGAGGCTGGGCACCGGGGGGCTGCGTCACTATGGGAACAGCATTCTCCATCCGCATGGAGTAACTGTTGTGCTTGGAAGGAGATGCTTGCAGCCCTGCGAATGACATGACAAAAGACAATGAGCTGAAAAGCCTCTGCTAATGTATATCGGGCGGTCATGCCTTCTACAAGAAAAAGAATGCTATCACATATTCATGCACATTTGAATGACAAAACCTTGGTGGTATGCTTAAATTTAGCAACCCTGCTTAGACAAAAAAAACTGTGGTCAAGTCAATCATACTGCCCCTAATTATGGAGAAGTGTATAATCCTTTTTGCAGAGTTTATATAAAGACACAAATAAAACCAAGCCTGTTTGTGGGAGGTGTGGAATTGTGTAAATTAAACACTGTTAACTGGCTCACCTCTATAAACACACAGAACCTCATTTATATTGAATGCCATGTTCCCTCCATATATTCCCATTCCCACCATCGTAACTATCAAGCCCCTCCACCCCCGCATCAAAAATGAAAAACCTGTCAAACGTTCCCCACGAAACCTCTCCCTTCTGCCCCAAATCTCACAACATGGAGCACAGCAGCACATCCTTAAGTTTGCTCTTCATAACACCCGCTCCCTCAATAAAATAAAGCAGTCATACTAAATGATTTCATCATGGACAATGACCTGGATTTCCTCTGTATTACTGAAAACTGGTACTGCCACCTGGACTATTTCCTGTGGATATAAATACATTGATCAACCCGATGGTGTTGCTACTGTTTTCAAGAATCACCACAAAATCAAATCCATTTCCACTCCCTCTGTTGAGTCACTCTTTTAAACTACTCCCCCACCCCACTTGTAATCACTATAATCTATCCCCACCCCAAGCCAAATCTGTCTTTCCTCGCTGACTTCACTGACCTTATCACCCAACTATCAGCCATCTCGGCCTCAGTTCTACTTCTTGCTGACTTCAACTTCCACATTTACAACAGTAACTGCAAACAAGCCTCCTGGACTGCCTCAATTTTACTCAACATGTCAATTTCCCCCACCCACTCCAGCGGCCACACCACCTCCACCTCTACTTACTTAAAATCCTCTTACTCACCCATAAAACACTCCACAACCAGGCCCCCTCTTACCTTAAAGACTTGCTCCTCCCCTACATCCCTTCCTGTATCTGCCGCCGTTCCTCATAAGCATACCTCCTGACGGTCCCTAGGACCGAGCACCGGACCCGAGGGGACAGAGCCTTCTCTGTTGCCGACCCCTCCCTTTGGAACTCACTTCCGCCACACATCTGTGACACTGCTGACCTTACCACTTTGAAGACTAATTTAAAAACACACTTCCTCCGCACTGCTTTTAACAGATAGCTCTTTAAAACGTGCATGTTTAGTGATTCATCACATTGCAATCTCTCAATGTTGTCTTTTGTGTGCACTTGTATGAACTCTGCTTTTAGTTTTCACTTTCTACTCTATGAGTCTTTGAGTTTAAATTTTTTTTATTAATTTTTTAATTTTTAAAATCAATTATTTATTTTGAAATGATTAATTGCCATATCAATTTGTCATGGTTTAGCTAAAACTGACACGGCTATTAAGGTGGTTGGTTGAGCTGCACAGCAACAAGTGAACTGTGCACACACAGACCACAAAAGCTGACCAGGGAACTCAGCATATCTCACCAGACAGAGACTAGTTGGTCTTAAAGCAATTTCTGTTTTTAAACATAACAGTTTCCACTTTAATTAGGCTTTTTCCACGGGACACAAATTGTGCACATGCATGGGTTTTTGGCCTGTGTGCTAATGTTTTCTGCCTAGTACGACCTCTTTACCTTGGAAGCCAGGAGGACAGACGATGAGCGCCTGCTGGAAGGGGTCGGGCCGGGCAGCACAGAGCTGAGGAGCCCCCGTCTGCAGGGGCATGCTCCTTTGGGCCACAGCTGCCATGGAGGCAGCGGAGGGCTGGTAGAGTGCAGATTGGTAGTTTAGTATGGAGACATCAGGACTTGCAAAGGAAAGGGTGGCATTGTTGGTGGAGGAGGGAGCCAGGTTGGTGGCCTAAAGGATTGATGGAACCAAAATGAAAAAAATAATAATAAGAGTGGTGGCATTGATGGGAATAGCAGGGAGAATACAATACAGAGTAGAGGAGGCGCATCAACACAGTGTAGACTGCCAGGCATTGATTGGAACCAAAAGGAAGATGATATTGATATGATGCGTTGATTCTCAGCCATCCAGGTCGTGGTATTCTGCAAAGGCTGAATCGAGGTAACCGGACTCTTCTTGTTAGTTGAAGACGTTTCATTTTTAATCCAAAAGGCTTCTTCGGTTGTACATGTCTAAGTCTGGAGTCTACCTGACCGTCCTGCATAACAACAGATCCCACCTACATGGTGGCAAAACAGCTCGTTGGTGGCCACTGTTCCCATGGAATGAGGAATGTTAGGACATCGTTATACGCAGAGGAGGAGGTTTGTGCCATCACCTATCGTCTGCTTATGACAGGGGTGACCAAAGTGCAGCCCGGGTGCCATTTACGGCGGTTTCTTTATTGGCCTGTGGTACATTCTAAAAATATAATTTAACAAGAACACTAAAAACAAACAAACAACAGCAGCAAAAATAGAATAAATTGAAAAATAAGCAGTAATGTGACAAGAATAAAGTCATAAAATTATGAGAAATGACGTCATTTTAGCAGCATAAAGTTGAAATGTTAAAGAAAAAAGAAAGAAAACATTGTTTTAAGTTATAATATTATGACAAACGAAGGAAAAAATAAAGTTGTTATTTCTGTAAAATTAGGTTGGCCAAAATATTATGGGAGTAAAGTCATAATCATTTTACAAGAAAAAAAGTTGGAATAGTTGGAAAAAAACACATGTAATTTTACAAGAATAAAGTCAAAATATTAACAAAATAAAGTTGCCATTTTTGGAAAATTAGGTTGGGGAAAAAGTTAAACTATTGTGGGAATAAAGTCAAAAATATTGTGGGAATAAAGACATGATATTCATAATATTATGAGAAAAATACATCGACTATCTAAGAAGAAAGTTGAACTATTTTGAAAATGTTAAAAATATGTAGGCTTTTTCCACTTAAATCACAAAGCTTTGTTGAAATATTTGCAACTTCTTAGCATATCTACATGTGGGGCTTTATGAAATATCAAAGTGATCCTTGCATTCTTTTCATTTTTCAGTATGTAGCCCTTCGATGGAAAAAGGTGGGACACCTGTGGTGTATAACAATGTCCCAACATCTCTCGCCTAAATATTGTCTCATTCCACGGGAAGAGTAGGCACTACTGAGCCGTTATGCAGGACAGCCGGCCACGCCCGGCAACAATCACAACAACAACAACCCCATTGTGACCACCCCCAGGGGAGACCCCTGATTCACATGCTGTTAAAAATATTGCAACATTACACAACAATACAGTGTTAAATTCCAGAGATTAAAAACGTGACAAGATGACAATGAGGTCGCATAACGAGCAGCTGGCAACGTTGACATTTCATGTCGTAGCCGGCCTCTTGGCTACAAATCAATATGCCTAGGGAGTGATTGGAGTAATTTTTCACCTCCCGCTGTCATTCATTAATGATGTCACCTTATAACTCAGCAAGTCCACAACTCTCAGGAAGCATACATTCCTTTCAAGGAAGACTATTGCATTATTTTCTGAAAAGACACCATTTCAGCCTTTTCTTTGTGCGCACATATTGGTGGAGAGAATTACAGAGCTGGTGTTTTCATTTGTCATTTGCTCTCTTTAGCGTGTTCAATGAGGACACGGGGAGGGCAGCATGATCAATGTGGGGACTGTGACATCCATCATAAAGAAGCGACAGAAGCAAAATACAATGCAAAGCGGCTGCCCTGCTTTGAAAGGAAAAAAATCACTAAATTAAATCTGTCGGTGCAGAAAAGAATATATGGGAATGTTAATCCATGCAAATCACAGTGATTGTTAAGTGCTGTTGCATGCTACAAGAACTCAGATCCTCTGATAGTGCTACAGATATTTATTTATTTAGATTTATATGCTAACGAGAGCTGTGGGGATCTTGCAATCTTAAACTTCCAAACAGAAGCCAAAAGTAAGCAGTTTGGATCCCCACACCATACGGGAACGAAGAGCTAAGGCACCACAAGCCCAGCCCAGGGAAATGGGAGTGAAGAGAAGGAGATAGAGGAGAACAGGAATGAGAGGAAGCCTGGGGTAAAGGGATTCTTAAGGCCTTAAAGCTCCAGAATGCAAGATAAGCAGGAAGTGGGGCTTGTCATGTGTGCAATCAGCACTTTGGGACAATCCCATAGGACCTGGCTGCAGACAGAAGTGCAGCCAGACAGATATACAAGGCAGAAAGGCGAGGATAGTAGGCCAGGAAATGTGCACACACGGGGGGAAAAAAGAGGCAGCTGGGTCGTGAGCGTCTAAGCTTGTGACATTTACAGCAACCATAAGTAACCATTTTGGGGAAAACAGCATCTCAGTCATTACCGTGGCGACTTCAGCTCACCTGTTTTAGAGAACATTTCCTGGCATGACACCAATGCTCCTTTAGAGTTTTGTGCAGTGGACAAAACTAATTCCACGGGGTTTTACATTCACTAGTTTGGCATCCTCAACATCTGACCATGTCTATTTACTTGTATATTTACCAACATGGCCTAAAAGCACATTGCACTACTGCAACAGGAGGGGGTGCCCTGGAGCAAACCAACCCTGCCTTGCAGCTACTTTTAGGGACCATAACACAAATTTGAACTGACATTCAATCCACATTTTTGCCAAGATTTTAGCTTTTAAAGGCTGTGGTGTTACTTTTAATCAGTTGATGAACAGTCTATTTTAATTTAATGCTTGTTTGCAATAAACTGCTTACTGAAAACGATTTTGGCCCACTCCCATTTCTTCCTTTCTGCATTTTGAAGCTCTACTTAGACCCTCCTTAAGATCCAACAGTGCAAAATGTAAATTCTTGCAATTTTTCAACTGATCTTAAAATTTGTATCAGAAGTGTATACGTTTAAAATGTTCTACTCTTGTTCTACATGAGGTTGTAGTGCCACATCGTGACATCTGGTGAACGGTCGGGTACGAGAACTTCATGGGATTTCCACAAGATCTTTTGAATTTCTCACGTCACACTCGAGGAAGTCCATGTATGGCAACTTGCCGGCGAGCGCTGCGCAGTACCGTTGGTGGCATGCATATTTAAACATATGTTATGTATTTTTTTTGCATAAATTAAGCATTTTCAAGCATAAAAATGGATACATGAACTAAAGACGCATTCAAAGATGTTACACGATGTGTAGTAGTAGTAAGAAGATGTTCTGGTCATTGGGTGTCAGTAATTGATTTGATTTGATTGCCGGAAAAACAGGCTTTTAATTGGAGGTTTGGATGATCTTATCACAGGAACTATAATCCCTAATAAAAACACAGGCTACTGTTGCGGCCGTAACCCAAGGCAAGCTGAAACTCAACTCGGATCCCCCGACGTCACTTTATGACACTCTGTTCCCCTAGGGACAACATTTATCGCAACACACACGAGCACAAGTCTTATTTATCCTTTAAATGGCTTATTTTCTGTTATTATGTCTACTATATTGGGTAATGTGAGTCTACGGGTGTTATTTCATGTCTAGAGGGCTCTAATAATGTTAAAAACTGTATTTAGAAGGTTGTAATACTCTACAAAAACGGGAATTCGGTATTTGGTAACCCCAACTTTCTCTCTGGCCTTAACAGTGCCGTTGGCCCACTTTATTCCCACTGCGGCCCCTCTGTATAAAGTCTTGGAGCTTTTATTGATAGTTAGATAAACAAGTAGTACGTTCAGTGGTGAAAACTGCCTTTTTTCACCTCAGACTCCCAGTGAAGGTTAAGCCTACCTGCCCCCATACCAGATGGAAACAGTTGTACATCCTTTGATCACATATGGCCTTGACTATTCTAACTCCCTATACTTTGTCCTTGAGCAGTCCTCCACTCGCCGACTACAACTGGTTCAAAATGCGGCCGCTCACCTGCTTACGGGATCTAAAAGGCACAAGCGCATCACTCCTGTGCTTCCTTCTCTCCACTGACCGCCTGTTATTTTTAGAATTCAGTTTCTTATTATTTGCTTGTAAATATCTTCATGGGCTGATGCCACTTTATTTATCACACCTGCTTCTTCCGCACACTCCGGTCAGAGCTCTGAGGTCCTGTGATCAGCGTCTATTAGAGTGCCCTCGGTCTAGGCTGATAACCAGAGGAGACAGAGCATTTGCAGTAGCAGGCCCCAAACTTTGGAACGCTCTCCCCTCAAGCTTTAGAACTGCTACTTCTGTCAAGAGTCTCAAATCACTGCTAAAAACACTCGTCTTTATGCTATACTCTTACGTTTTAACCTTTGTATTTATTAAAATATTTTACTATCATACTGTTTGTTACTCCTGTACACCACTTTGGGGCAGTAGTGGCTGTTTTAAAATATGCATTAGAAATAAACTTGACCTTGCCAGTCGGGTCTGAGGTCTTTAAATTGACATTGTTACTCCCCAATCGTCTGTAAGGCATCTCTTATGCACTGAAACATTTGTCGTGTTGAGTTTCACCTGGCTGTGCACAGTGTTGAGCTGGTTGTTGAAGGTCATGGTGAGGTTGGTGGAGGTGCTGGGGGCCACATGGGTGATGAAGGGCGTCTTGCTCTGGTTGACAGTGTCGTACATGTTGACGCGGCGTTTGCAGATCTCCATATTCTGGAAGCATGATTTCACACTAGAAAAGACAAAAAGTGACAGAGAGGCCGAGGGAATGAAAAGTGTTTTTCATGCGAGCAGCGGATGTAATTGCGCCGTTAAGTATGATAATTAGATAAACGGCAGCAATAAGAGCTCGTACTGTGTGCTGTGCGGGAAATCGAGGAGATGCGACATAGTCACAAAGGGGTGGTTGAGCGTTTCAATAGGCGTGATCCTCTTATCTGCGTCTATGGTCAGCATCTTGGTTAACAAGTCGATGAACTCCCTCCTGTCGGCTTTCTCTGCCAGCAAGTCGCTCCCCTCCAGATCTGACGTCATGTTCACCTGCAGGCAGCAAACAGACGCACGCATTTCCATTGCAGTTGTGTATAGAAGGTGCCTGTCGTGTTTCTTTGCAAACATGTGAGGAAAAAAAAAATCCCCCCCTCAGCTTGTTCCCATGCTGGAAATACTTGCAAAAATCTGCCTCCTCATCATTTCAGGTGTCCGTCTACGTGTCACCAAGCTAAGCGTTAACCTTGCTTTGCAGCGACATTATAAACATTTGCACTGTTATTTGTAGAACCACCATTACACAGATTTTTATCGCTTCCTGTGTTGTGAAAACAACTAACTTTGGGTCAGAACGGGAATTTCTACAGAGGAGACCGTTCTATGGAAAAAGCTGAAATGCACATGTAAACCTAAATATGCTCAGAAGCTGCCTTGACGCTTCATCTGTATTTAAACCTGTGGCTAAATGCTGGACCGAGCAGCACATTCCTGCTACATGAAGAACATGCGTTGACTAAACAAGCAGGGAACTTTTTTTTTTTTTTTCACCTGGGGCCACAGAGCAGCTGACGCTGTTCCTTCCCTGAGAGGAAAACGGCTAATTTCTCCAAGTAATTGAATCCGCGAGTTACATAGCATTGTGCAAACTCATTATTTTAGTCAGTGCCATCTAACGATATCATGATAATCAGATTTTTTTGGGTTCCCTTTGATACTGGAGCATTTGCAGATCTGGTTAAACATTTCTTCATTTTAGCTATAAAGATCCACCACAAGCACAACAAATTGCAACCATGATTTGATGAGCTGTAATCAATTTTAATGGCAAAACCATACATTTCTATGCAGCTTATCCTTTTCAGGATCACATGGAAGCTGGAGTCTATCCCAGCTGACTTAGGCTGAAAGGCAAGGTACGTCTTAGACCAGGTGTGTCAAAAGGGAGGCGCAGGGATCATTTGCGGCCCGAGGCTGTTTTTTTATTAGCTTGGCTAAAGGAAAAACCACGCCAAAACAACCATGGTCATATATCCACAGCCGTATCTCCTTCCCTTTTCCTGGCTCATCCAATCATCAGTGGAGAAGTAGAAAGAAATTTCAGACACACGGGTATTTTCAAAAATGCCCATGTCCGAGTGATGTTTACAAAAAAAATGCCTGTCCACGTATGAACACATTAACCAGCTATCGTCCGCATTTTGTCATAGCCTGAAAACGCAACCACAGCCGACCACTGCGTGCACGGGGAACCGGGATAAAAGGTTCGTAGGCCGCTTACTTATCTATTTGTCAGCGCTCATGTGACATTTTCTCAAAATCTAACCATACTAACATCAAACGCGAGCATCTGCGTGTGTGCACTGATGATGCACATGAGTGTGGATAAATAATCTATGGCCGCTTTAACTTCATGTTTTTGGACTGTGACTAAATTTGATAGTAACACAGTTGCCGTTTTCACCCATAACAAAATACTAAAGAAACAAAGAGATGAAGCCATACTGATGAAAACATCACCTCATTGGTGGAGAATCATTTGAGAGCTTTATTACAACCCCTTTGTGCCCTGCTAACTAGCAAACTAAACAAACTAGAATAGATTGAACTCGCTGTGCTTCATTCCCTGTGTTTAAACAAGCACCAAGGTCGTGATATAGCAGGTCTTTGTTTAAGCCAACATGATTGTCAGCCGCTGTGAGGACACTAGGAGCAGACAGGCAGCCTTGTTTACCGTGACATGCCGAGGAACAGGTCTGCTTTCTTAAAGCCACAGCGCTTATCTGCAGGCCTGCTCTAGGGGCTATCAGATGTGCTGCCAGTCAACGCCACAAATCTGATGCAATTCTTTTTTTTTTTTCCTCCATGCAGGTTATTCAGAGTCTGTAACCGCACCTCTCCGCTTGCCATCTCCACCAGCTGTGATAAAGGAATAATCTGTGGAATGGGGTGGGGAATAATCACAGTGCCCTTAGCCGGTGGAAGATGACTTTGAGAAAGGGACACGGTTTGGGTGAACATGCGGAGTTCGTCGACTGCACTAAAAGTGTCAAAATACCAACAGCTGTTAGGTCGTATCAACCATAAATTTGCCCGGAAGTCATGAAATTTCAACATTCTGATGTGAGATGTCATCATATACTGTGTATATTTGGGATATGTTGAACTGTAACCATGCAATGCACTTCAATATAAGCTCGTACCTTTACAATGACCATTAGAGCTGCAACAATTCATCAAATCCAAACAATCAACAACTATTTTGGTATTCGATGAATCGTTTTTCCTCCCAGGACCAATGTTAAGCTTTCACTTTTCTTTGGCTTCTTGTGTTTGTTTTGCAGTGCAAGGCAAGGCAAGGCAAGTTTATTTTTAGAGCACAATTCATACACAAGATAATGCAAAGTGCAAATCACTTCATAAAATCATTCCATAAAAACATCAAATCATTCTAAAATCATGACATAAAGTTCCATCAATCATTCCATAAAAGAAACAAACAAACAAACAAACAAAAAAGATAAAAAATGAAGAGTGCAGATAAAACAGTGTCAGTTGTTATATGCACAGTTGAATAGAAGTGTTTTCAGCTTGGATTTGAACGTTGTCAATGTTGACGACTGTCGCACATCTTCTGGAAGATTGTCCCAGATTTTGGCAGCAGAAAAAAAAACAAAAAAACCCCAGTAATTTCACAAGAATAAAATCAAAATATTGTAAGAAAAAAGTTGTACTCCAACAAAAAAATGTTCTATTTTTATTTTAAAAAATAACGTCGTAATATTATGAGAAAAAATACAATAATTTCAGTAGCATGAAGTTGACATATTAAAAAATTGTTTTTTTCTTGAAGTCATAATATCATGAGAAAAAAACAAAACAAAATTAAATATACATTTTTGGACAATTAGGTGGGGGAAAAAGTTATAAAATTATGGGAATAAAGTCAAAATATTATGGAATAAAGTCATAATAATATGAGAATAAAGTCATAATAATATGAGAATAAAGTCATAATATTGCAAGAAGAAAATTTAGAAGAAGAAGAAAGTTTGAAATAGTTGGAAAATGTAAAAAAAAAAAAAAACAGCAGAAATGGAAGAAAACAGCTGTAGTTTTACGAGATGTGACGAGAAAACAAACAAAACAAAATACAGTTGTAATTTTTGGAAAATGTCATATCCTGGGAAGAGCATTTATGAAGATTATTTATGAAGAAAGCTGAAATATTTGGAAATTAAAAAAAATACAACAGCAAAAATGTGGAAAAAGGGCAAAACGGAAGTTCATACTAGAGGCTTTTCACCTGTATGACAAAGCAGAGATGCATTTTTTTTCTTCTAACTTCTTAGCATATTGCTTTGCAGCATATCAAAGTGGCCCTTGCATCCTTTCATTTTTCAATAAGTGTGACGTTTGCATACCCCTGGTGTACCTCGCGGTGTTGCAGTTAAGTTTACAAGTATTATGCTGTATGTAAGCTGACTGAATTGGCAGTCTAATTCACTTCATCCTGTCATGACTTCACTCATTACATAGACGGGTTTTGAAGGCATGGCGCCCCAAGCTAATTGACCTTCCTCCCATCTCTATCAGACTTCCAGTTCAGTTCTGTTCGATGGTCTCAAATGAGATATACAGTACTTGTGACTAAAGCCTTACCGCACTTCCCACAAAAGAAAGGCGGTTTATTATCTTCCTGGCATCCACAGACCTCTTGTCTTTCAGGGCCTTTAGCTATATCATCCATTATACATGCAGACACAGATGTCCACACTACTGATTTGTTAATACGGGTGGATCGTGAGATGGGGCAAAGAGGGCAGTTTTCTCCTACATTATGCTTGTTCAGCTTTATCTCCAATTTGTTTTCATGGTAAGCCTAGTCGGGTTGCAACAGTGAGAGGACGACAGGCTATGCGCAGGAGACAGAGATGACCCAAGGGATATCAACACCCATGCAGGTTGCTTTCATTAAACTATGTGCAACATGCACGTGTGTTTGCTTGGCAACTGTACATTCAACAAGCCCGGGCGGCGATAAAATCTCGTACGAGCCGACAGCATGTTATTCCAGACATGCCTCGGAGCAGCCGTGGGCCGTACAGGACAGCCATAATTGTCCCCATCATTTATGTACCTGCATGTACCCACATGGACAGTATCCAGAGGCTGCAGCTGCTTGTACATCAAGATGAGCGTATTTCAAAGCAAATCATTCACCAGCGTCCACAAGCAGCGTAGTGATCAGGCAGGACTCTCACAAAAGCAAAGGGGCCTGGGAAAAATATTGTAATTTTCCATCGCCTTTGTCATAACTGCTAGCAGAGGCAGTATTTGGCCGAGTGAGAGCAAACAAACACTCACTATCATCACACTGTCAGGCGTGTCCTATTAAAATGTCATGGCTGCATGTGAACTTTCCCACCATGGACGGGTGAGTTCACTGGAAGTCGACACTATATAAAGCCATGTTAAAACAGTAGTAACGATCCTTGCGTACATTTATTGCAAGTTCATCAATACAAAGAGTTTCCCGTTTGGTGGCATTATACAATAAAGCAGGGGTCATTCCAACGCAACAGAAAAATCACACCAAAGACACACAACTTCTTTGTAAACCAGGGTCGGACCAAATAAATATATATTCATTTTGGACATACTGCGGTGTCTTTTATTTATTTTGCTTATGTGCACGCGATGTTCTGGCATGAAGTGACAAACTCCGTTAAGAAGCTTGCTTACTGTGGTTGCTGAAAAAAACTTCCTGTGCCAATGAGTGTAATAGGAAGTCAAGACAGCAAAATGCAGCTGAAATGATAACAGCAGATACTTAATAAATGGTTATGTGGCTGTGTTTTAAGTCTGCATATTAATTTAATACCAAATTGAAGGGGAAAGTTTAGCAATCACGATAAAGCTGTATCTGAAGTACAAAAATACATACAACCAACGGTAAAGCCTCATTTTCGGGGGAAACCCCACTCACAGCGACAGGTTTTCACCGCTGCGCCGTTCCGGGATCGGAACACCAATATAAATTAAATCTTCAAGATGAAACACTCTTAATGCGCACGATAATCATGCAATCAGGCACACTCATAAGTATCGTAAGTGTCAGGCACTTTCGGGTGGGCAAAATTTTTGACTCTCGGGCCGCATTGAGTTAGCTAAATTGTCCGCAGGGCCAGACTATATATTTGATACACGCGCACGAGTTCAAGCTTAGAATTCTAACAGTCCACCTGGAATTATTTGTCATATTTTATCTGTAAAAATGTCCCTTTTTTTTCAGGAGCTGCATGTGAAAAGCTACTACCAATATCAAAATGTTGTCTCAGCTTGACTGACTCTGACTACTTGCAAGTCATGTTGCCAGCTTGTATGTTATAAGTTTAAATTAAATACTTTGGAAGCAACTGGCGGGCCGGTTTCAAACGCTTGTCGACGAGGGCCGAGAGAGTCAAGACCGGAAATCGAATGGCACACAGTGTTAGTCTCGATGGAAAGGCTTTGTGTATCTGACGAGGAGGACACTGCTCCAAGAGACTGCATCACAACAATAACAACGACGCTAGAGCTCGGTTAATATGCGGGTCACGGCGTTGTTCGCGGTTTTTGTATGTTTTTTTAAGAGGGCTTCATAGGCAAAATAGGTGAATCCCTATTATGTGCATAGTTTGTGAAAAACTGCCAACAAGAACGCACATAGGGACTGTGGATGACGGGCAAAATTCCCAAAAGAGTGCAGTTTTCCTTTAATAACTCGGCTCCACAAACTCAGCTTCTGATCATAATTGGTACGTACGAAGATGATGACACCCATGAAGTTTATACACTGGTGCATGACAACAGCCTTAGATTACTATGAGGTCTGGAGTGCACTGCTCACTCTTGTTTTTTCACTAGTCCATTAGAGGTCTGGCAGCTTCTGTGGGTTCAAAAAGCTTGCAGCCCACTGATATTAAACATTTTACCAATACCCTATATCTTTAAACGGGATGGCTCAAAATAATCCATCAAGCAGGTGGGCACAGTATGCAATTTCTGGCATTTTCATTATCAAAAGTTTAAAAAGGTATGGAAATATCCATGCCGTGGCACTTTGTGGCACTTTTCCATTTGGGCGAGCTGAGCTGAGCTGCTTGGAGGAAATATTACGAAACAGCTTCATTACTTCAGCGTCCAAGTGGCGGATGTAAATGCGGGGAAAGTAAAATCACTTTTATTTATCTGCCACGTCTGTCAAGAGTTGTGCTCTGCGATACTGAAACAACATACCTGGGCCATATCATCCAAGCAGTTGAAGATGTACTTGCGTGCCTCCTTGGACTTGATCCCTGTTTCTCCTTCATGGTCCTCAGGAGTCTGCGGGAGACATAAAGCAGATGTTCCTCTCAAACCATCAACGCACTTCCCCTCTAGACCTGCACTATTTATATGTGACTCATTACGGCTTCTTGTTGCTGAAGTACAGCAGAACCCAGCTTGCACTCTGAGCAACCCTGGGGTCTCATACAAACACTCATCAAAAATCCTTCGATTGGGAGAGAATGCATGAAAATGCATAAGCATGTGTATGTATATATATATATATATATATATATATATATATATATATATATATATATATATATATATATATATATATATATATATATATATACACACATATACATATATATATATGTACTGTATATATATGTATATACATATATATATACATATATATATATACTGTATATATATATACATATACGTACATATATATATATATATATACACATATACATATATACATATACATATATATATACATATATATATATATATATATATATATATATATATATATATACACACACACACATATATACATATATATATATACACACATATATACATATATATATATATATATATATATATATATACACACACACATATATACATATATATATATACACACACATATATATATATATATGTATATACAGTATATATATGTGAACTATGTGTGTGCGCGTGTGTGTGGGTGTGCATGCGTTAAAATGTCCCTACAATGCGTAACCTTCTGAACGCTACACGCCTCCACACTCTACTGTCATGTGTGTTTTTTCCGTCCACATGATCATAGCCGAGCTCATACCAACTGCCACCTTGTGGCCATTTTTATCGCTTAAAATTGCTCTGAAGTGAAATCCATTAGTGAGCGGGGAGTTGCGTCATAACCTCTTTTTGCCTCTCGAGCAAAAAAACGTATAAATGCGGGATCGGGCGTCCGGGTTTATAAAACTGTATAACTACGTCTTTGGTATTGAATTGAGTTAATAAATCATGCAGCTTGGCGGTCGAATACAGCTTATTAGTAAAAAAGTATGCATATTTAAGCAAATTTTATATATTTTCTGCCTAAATTAACCATTTTCAAGCATGGTTTGACTTAAATAAAAGTATAACAAAAGGAATTAAAATAAATAAATGAATAAATAAACATAAAAGGCTTAAATATGTGTAAAACTCTAATAAAAAAATAACAAAAACATTTAAATGACTTAAAAGTGTAATAAAATGAAATAAGTTAAAATAAAATGAAATAAAATGAAATAAATTAAATAAGTGTTTTAAAAAAATACACTTTTTAAAGTCAATTTTATTTGTATTTTTTACACTTTTATTTAAGTCAATTTTATCTGCAGTATTTTTTTTGTATTATTTTTCTTACATGTATTTAAGTGAATTTTCTTTTTAGTGTTTTACATGTTCAGTGAATTTAGTTTTTATTTACTTTTATTAAAGTATAACCAAGTATCAGTAAACAAAAATAAAATTCACTTAAAGTGGAAAAAAATAAATAATAAAAATCAAACTGGCTTAAATACAGGTAAAAATGCCAACCCATACTAAACAATCAAGTTTTATTTAGTTGCATGGTGATAGACATGTGATATACAGCAATTATCATTATTTCCCTCATACAATGGGGAAACTAAGCAAATGCTCCAAAAAAGGCTTTATCAACATCGCAGGGACAATTCTAGTGGTCCTCAATCAGCAGTACATCAGTACATCAACCAATCACTCTTTTGAGGACAGCGAGGTAAAGATTTTGGCCAAAGAAAACAGATGGTTTGAAAGAGGAGTAAAGGAAGCTATTTTTGTCAAACAACAGAAGCCATCATTGAATCGGAATGGTGGTTTGAGGTTTAATTTGGACCCTGTGTTCAGCAGGTTACTGAGACCAAAACCCACAGCTCTTAGTCTTGCAAATGAGGTGGAGCCAGGGCCGAGCCAGAACAATAGATGCTAACGAGCCAGTATCAGAGTCGTTCATACCCAACTCAGGGAGCGACATTCCCTTTTATCGGAGGTGCTAATGGCAGGAGAGGGTTAGACCATTACTCCGCCCAGGCTTAGTGTAAGGAACCAATAGGAGGAGGGTGTTGGTACACCAATTCCGCCCACTCTTACTGTATTTAAGGCCTAGGCTACCAGCACTTATTAGTTCGCTGACGAAGCACTTCGGATGAGGAGCGAAACGTCTGACACCTTCTTCACAGAAGTACAGATGACGTCTTAAGAAGCCTTTCCCTCGATGGACAACTCCTGTACGACTGAGAGCCTACACAGACGGATTTCCCACATTGTAAAGTTCAGCATGAGTCATCTCCTGCTATGTAACATGCTGTAAATATTGACAGACAAAAGCAGCGAATAAATCCTAAAACAAATAATCCGAGACAGATCATTATTTTTATTTCCAACTGTCAATAACATTGCAGACTCGCTGTAAACGGAAGTGCGTTGAGTGTCCCATGTACAGTATACTGCCTGGGCAGAAATCACTATCTGGATTCAACTAAATGAACGGCTCGGAACCTTCCATGATTTACATGTATTGCTAATGATCAGACGTGATGTAATCCTCCTATTGTTGTGGTAAATACCTTATTCGGTTTCAGAAGGGTCAAAAACTAGTGTTTGGCATTACCAAAACCCAGAAAGAACAGCGGTGCATCATTATGTTCCAAGCATTTCCACATGCACAGGGCAAAGAGAGAACTAAAAATTGGGTGGCTAATTGGCAAAAAAAGCATAAAGATTAAACTGTGGAGCAATGGAAAAAGGTCATGTGGTGTGATGAGTCCAGATTGAACCAGTTCCATAGTGCGAGGAGTATCAAGACAAGAGAGGCGGGTAAAGTGATGCATCCATCATGCCTTGTGCGTTCCATAGAAGCCTGTGAGGGCACGGTCATGGTCTGGACTTGCTGGGGTGTACGTTCAGTAATTTGATGTAAAGGAGCATTTTCGGGAGAATGACACACATTCCAGACCCATGTTCAAACCCAATTAAAATCTTCTGAGAAAACTTTACACACTATTCTAACTCTATGATCAATACAAGATCTTGGCCAAAATGAAAGAAAAATAAATCATGTGACTTTGTATAAGCTTATGGAAAAGCTAAAAGAAATATTCTATTGCTTACTTTTGCAGGGCGCTACAGACAAGTCATGATAGTAAAAATGAACATCAGAGTCGATTTTTGTGAAAACTGGAAATGTGCGTGTTTGTGTACATCACTCTGGGTGTACCTTCAGTCTCCAAAGAGGGTAGGTGGACTCGGGGTCTCTGTTGAAGAACCTGGTAGTCTTTGTCCCTGCACTCAACAGATACTCTGCAGGCAGACCCTGAGTCTGTGAGATGTACCGGATCTGCAAGACAGACAATGAGGTTTCAAGACGGAGGTTCGTTTTGTATATTGAGGAGAAAAAAAAGTGAGAAAACATGCCAAGAACCCCATCTAAAGCACCTAACACTGATTTGCAAATGAGACAAAAATCAGACTGATCTCTGTCACAGTTTTGTCACAGAGTCTGAGTGAGGGTACTCAGCGATGTCTCGCTCTGGAGCACAGGGGCTCACTAATTGGACAAGTGGCACTGTGGCATATGTTGCTATAAACTGGGGGGCTGTGCAAAACTCATAATGGGCTGTTGTGGGGATTGAAGAACAACCCCACCCTCAAAAATCCCATTCACAAGCACTGTGAAGTGCTTTCCTCTGGTTCGAATTCCAAGAAGCAGGGTTCCTTATTTGTAAATGGAAGATTTTATATTGTATTTGGAGCATAGAAAACATGTTTACGACCTTCAAATATATAGTTTTTAATATTATTAGAGCCCTCTAGACATGCAATAACACCCCTACAGTTACCTTTACAATCAATGCGTGATTAACCAATATAGTAATACTATACCAATATAGTAATGTGTTCTGGTGTTGGACAGGAAGTGACGTCGGGCATTCAGAGTTGAGCTTTAGCTTGGCGTGGCTAGCAGTAGCCCGTGTTCGGGATTAATGTGCATGTTGTGAGATAATTCAAACCTGCAATAAAAGCCTGTTGTTCCGGTGATCAAGTCTGGTGCTTGAGCGCCTCACCGAACATCACAGTAACATCACTGACACCTAGTGACCAGTGTAGAGTACTACATATCATCGTCTTTGAATCCGTCTTCTGAAGGCCTCATATTTGCATTTTAGTTCATTTTTGAGCTTGAAAATGCTTCATTTAGGCAAAAAATGCTTAATATTTTCTAAAATATGCATATTTTTTTTGTACTAATAATAGGCCCTGTTCAACAAACAGCATGATTTAGTCCGTTGTGGTGAAGAGGGAGCTGAGCCGAAAGGCAAAGCTCTCAATTTACCGGCCAATCTACGTTCCTACCCTCACCAATGGTCAAGAGCTTTGGATAGTGACTGAAAGGACAAGATCACGGGTGCCGTAGGGTGGCGGGGCTCTCCTTTAGAAATAAGGTGAGAAGCACTGAAACTCAGGAGTAGAACCGTTGCTCCTCCTCATTGAGAGGAGCCAGGTGAGGTGGCTCAGGCTCCTGGTCAGAATGCCTCCCGGATGCCTCCTTGGCGAGATGTTCAGGGCACGTCCGAGGGCTCAGGGAAGACCCAGGACACGTTGGAGAGACTATCTCTCTCAACTGGCCTGGGAACGCCTCAGGATCCGTTGGGAGGAGCTGGACCCGAGAAGAGGGAGGTCTGGGCTTCGCTGCTTAGGCTACTGCCCCCCACGACCAAATCTCGAATAAGCGGAAGAAGATGGATGAACATATTTTTGAAAAAACGTGACAGAGTGAAGCTGCAAAATTTGAAGCGGCAAGGGATGATTCTCGTTGATGTGTTTGTTAACTGCCAAAGTGCATCACAGCAGAACTGCGCTGAGTTTATTCAGCGCAGTACCGAGACCACCTCTTCAAGAAGTTTGGTGAACACTTGTTCAAATGAACTGCACCACGGCAGAAAACGAACCAGAGGTTCAGGCGCCCTTTGCAGTGCATGCAAGCAAGGCATCATCCAAGCATGCAGTCCTATACCTGATCGTACTCCGAGGCTCCAGGATAGAGAGGCCATCCCAGGAAGAGCTCAGCTATCACACAGCCCAGGGACCACATGTCTATTGCCTCGCAGAAGGGCAGACCCAGGATGATTTCTGGAGCCCTGCGTGAAGAAGAAACATTCATTAAAAAAAAAAAAAAAAAAAAGACAGGCTCAGGTTCTGGGGGTCAACCCTCACTCTTCTGGCGTTATAATAATAGAACTGACAAATACATTCAAAAGACACACACAAGTATGACATGAGCACCAGCCATGCAAAGAGCTTATTTTCACACTCGGAGCGATACCAAGTGCACCAAGTGGAATCCTGAGATGTCCATTAATATCCCCAAAGACACCAACTAAGGGAATCATCTTCGGACATAACACATCTATACCAGGACAAAAAGGGTCATAAAAATGTGATATCATCTCCGATGAGTCATCAACAGATTAATCACAGAACCCTACTGGATGAGCATTAAGAACATGCATTAAAATGTATGTTTAGGAAGTATTATATGAAATAAATACAACTGAAATATTTTATCAAGCATGCAGTGAGTCACTGAGGCTTTTAGTCGTCGACAACACACTAATTTCCCCCCCTTTATACACAGGGATCAGTGGAAGAGATACATATCTATGACTAGATAAAAGAAAAGAAATAGTGCACAGCAGTTCTGACCAATTTCCAAATTCGAATGAACATGTTAATATCGTGTGAACTTAGAACGACTACTCCCATCAGACATCAGAAACCAAGTCCTCACACTCACATCTCAGAGCACAACTCTTATTTACTCTTTGTTTCTTCCTCATTATCATCATTATTTTGTTACTTATGGTACTGTCCTTGGGTGCTGGGAAACGTGCTGCAAAATAAAATGTATTATGTATTATTCGCATTCCTAACATTTAAACTGCCAGTGGTATATTTTTGGTTGAAGCATCTCTTTCCCAGTGGTAAGACTTGCATAATGAAAACAAGGTGTGGAAAAAAAAGCACTGTTGCTGTCCCATTTACTAGTCTTGACTACATCACGGAAATTACCTTTAACGTTATAGCAGACAGTGTTCTCCCACAGGACTGAAATCTATCTGTGGCGACAACAGCCCATGACCCATGTGCATGGATGCTGTGGGAGAGACTAGAAGTGACCAAAAAACATGAAAAGCAAAACAGCTTGTGTTTTTTTATGTCACAGCGCAAGACGGAGCTGCCAGTGAGTGCTTTTAGATGACCGGACCAGCTGCTCGTTGAGAAGAGCGATACGTTTCCAGGGAGAACAGAAAAAGTCTCCCGTCGTTTTGGTTTAGCAAAAACACGGGAGGCAACACGAAGTTGGCAACACTGATCCCTCCTGTTACATCTTCTTATTCTCTTAAGAAGCACAGTTATGATGACATCTACTGTGCAGTGTTGTAACGACAAGCTACATACACAGACAGTCCCTTGATATGTTGCTTATATATTCCTTTATATATGTGTTTATGAATGAGGGCGAACAGTGAGCACCAAATGTATTTGTGGCGGTTCAAATGTATGCCACAAATAAATGAATGTATGGGAAACACTGGCAAATCATTACATAAATTGTAAAAATATTACTTTACAAGAAAACAAAAAAAACCAACAAAATTAGCAGTAATTTTACAATAATAAAGTCAAACATATTAATAGATAAAAGTTGTAATCTAAAGAGAAAAATACCAAAAAAATGACGGCATTTCAATAGCATAAGGTTGAAATGTTAAAGAAAAAAGAACAAAAACAGTTGTAACATTATGATGAACAAACGAAACAAAATAATGTTGTAAATTTTGGAACATTAGAACAGGGAAAAAGTTATGATATTACGGAAATGATGTCAAAATATTTTATGAGAATAAAAAAAAAATCTTAGCAGCCTAGAGCTTAAATATTAGAAAGAAAATAAAGTCGTTACATTATGAGAACAAAACAAAAACAAAAAACAAACAAAACAAAATAAAGTTGTACTTTTTGGAAATTTAAGTTGGAGAAAAAATTATAACACGGGAATAAAGTCAACATATTATGGGAACAAATTCATAATATTATGACAAGAAATTGCTAAGGATTATTTAAGAAGAAAGTTTAAATAGCCTCATATTCTTTACAAAATATCATTTTTCACTAAGTCTGGACACCCCTGGTTTAAACTGAACTTTAAAGGGCAATATCTGGTCAAAACGTTTAGGAACCCCTGCTCCATTACTGCAACTCAATTTTGGACGCACAAAACAGGAGGTTAAACTTTGCCCTTCTTTTTGCAAACAATGAATCAAGTCTTCTCCTAAAATTAAAACCAAAAAATGTAAGCTCAGATATGACAGTTGAGCTACTACCAACAAATTGAGCATTAAAAAACGATGAGTGCTAGAGCTGTAGTAAATTTTCAAGGCCATGCGAACTTTGGCCATATGTGTGCTGGTGAAATGTATTATGTTGATGTGATGCTTGGATCCATTTCAGCTGGAACCTTCATAGGTTACGCTCTAATGCTCTCATGCTTAGGCTGTTCACAGAGCTACGTCGTCTGTGCCTGCCCCTGCCGGAAGTTCCTCTGTTTCGGCAGACCACAAAGGCAGAGAGAGACAAACATCAGAGCAGGAGGAAAGAAAAAAGTAGCAAGACCGTGAGTGACAATGTTGCTCATGCAGGGTATCAAACCACAAATGCAAATCTCCCAATGCTGCCATCACACGCAGTGCATCAACAGGTGCTGATGGTGTTGCAGATACATCCACAAAACCCCCTTTATTAGCACGACCGGTGCATAATTCATGCAAAGGACGTCGTTTTTTGGCTTTTCAACCCCCGTGAACATAAAAATGGGCATGAAAACAGCCTTGTGTACATCTGGGCCAGGGTGTCCAAATTGCGGCCCGGGGGCCATTCGCATGCCGCAGGTGATTTTTTTTATTGGCCCTCGGCACATAAAAAAAAAATAAATTAAATAAGAAAACTAACAAAAACATCAACAAAAGTGAAAAAAAAAAGGAACAGTATTTTTACAAAATATTAAAGTCCTAATATTTGGGAAAAAAAGTCGTTAATATTATGAGGAAAAAAATATTTTTGAAGCATAAAGTTCAAATATGAAACAAATATTAAAGTCGTAATATTACAAACATATCATAAATAAATCCTAAATAAAGTTGCAATTTTTAGAAAATTGTAAAAAAAAAAAGTCTAAATATTATGTTAATAAAGTCACAATGTTACGAAAAAAATTTATAAAATAAAGCCATAATTTTAAGAGAAAAAAGTTGTTTCAAGAGCATAAATTCATAATACTATGACATCCAAATATTTTTGAAGCATAAAGCTCAAATATGAAACACATTTTTAAGATGTAATATTGGAAACAAAAAAATTAACAAAGTTGCAATTTTTCGAACATTGTAAAAAAAATGGTAATATTATGAAAAAAAAGACAAAATAATGGGAATAAAGTCACAATGTCATAAAAAAAATTACAACACGAACGTTTATAAATATTGGAGTAAAGTCATAATTTTAAGAGAAAAACCTTGTTTCACGAGCAAGTCATAACACTAAGAAAAAAATAATTTTTGAAACATAAAGTTGAAATGTTATCCAAACTTTAAAGCCGTAATATTGGGGAAAAAATGAAAAGTTTTTGAAACATTGTAAAAAAAATAAAAAATTATGAAAGTCAAACTATAATGGGAATAAAGTCACAATGTCATGAAAAAAATAGAAAAGAAATATTTGTGAACATTTAAAAACAACAGCAGCAAAAATGGAGAACAAGCAGAAGAAAAAAGTCATAGTAATAATACACTTTCTCAGGCTACATGCAGGCTGTTTCTATTTTTTAAATACATATATACGTTGTTAGCATATCCACATGGATTGTTTTACAAACTGTAAAATATCAAAGCGGAGCCCGTATCCTTTGATTTGACTGTATGCGGCCCTCGCTGGGAAAAGTTTGGACACTTCTGGTCTAAGCCAACAAACAGTCTGTCAGCGGCTCAAAGTGAAATGCAGCCTTGTCACCTGGCAAGCACCAATAATGAGGTGCGTGGATACACGAGTTGAGGAAAAGGCATTGAGCTGACACTGATCATTCATCACCATGTAATCTGCACCACTCTAAATTCATCTCCAGATGGCATCACAGGGTACCTCCCGAGGGGGTGTAGAAAGATGCCACATAGAGCACGGACGTGTAAACTTCTGGTCAGAGTCTTTCTCAGGATTTAAACGGGCCTCAACTAATGCTTTGCATTTGGGTTGAAGACATGGGCCAGCTTTGGACCTGACAAAAGAAAGAGTGTATGGAAAGAGAGAGCAAGTGAATGCCCGCTCAAATCCTCCCAGCTGGGCTGGTCATTGATAAGACTGAGTCCTCTTGGGAGTCAGCGATGGCACCGCTCGTGAATGGAGGCTTTCTTCCGCCAACCTTAGCCCCTTCACCCACCCCCACAGCCAGTCCAGCAAACCCCGACTCGACCCCCACCGCCCCCATTTCTGCCTCACCACCTCCCTCCATAGCACCCCTCTGCCAGCTAAACCCCCTTTTGAAACCCCTTCAAACTAGGGCACAGAGGGCCAGACTATCCCTTCATACCCATTTCTCCGCCCTCTGCTCTGCCGAACCGTGCCTGTGCCTGGCTGGCCTGACATCACACACACATGCACACACACACACACACACACACACACACACACACACACACACACATTAACACACACATGCGGACATACAGCTGACTTCACAGGCTGTGTGCATGTCAGGATGTATCCATCAGGCTGACCTTCCCTTAGCTTGGCTCCAGACGGGAGACTGATGGATCCCTGGAAGCCTGCAGCATTTACACACATATAACTCACAATGACACATACACACACACGCACACAAAAAAACACACACAAAAACACACACACACATGCGCAGGGCAGACAATCTATGGTAATGGATTAGATTTCTTTCATTTCAGCTTCAAAGACTTCATCATTGGCCCTAATGTAACGATGTTTTATTCAATAGCCAGGCAGACAGTTATAAGTGAGCGGCGTGTATACTGGAGGTAAATAAGGTCTTGCTGTTGGGACATAGTGCTGGTCGGAGAGAGAGAGAGACAGCTGGCCCCTGCTAACAGGAAAAAGCACTTCATGAGAAAAGAGGCTGCCATTAACTGTCCTCCCGAGTATCTTGCGTTCGTCTTTCCCTCCACTTTGACTCTTCCCCTCGCTCCATCCAGTGCTTTGCCCCTGCCTAATGGAACATGCGTCTGTGCTATGAATGGCTTCCTGGTTCTCCCTGGGTATTCATCTACATATTCATGCCCTCGAAGGTTCCTTCACAGTCCCATTGTCGTCGCACCGTGAAGAAACACTTTTCCTAGCTATTCTACATGGCGGTGGCTGCCTGTGAAATCAATGCTTGGAGGCCCATCCCCTGCCGTGCACCTGTGGCTCAGAGAAACCAACCTCATTCCCAGACACGCATATGCTCTAAATCTTCCCGACTGCTCCACCTGCTCTGCTCTCATCACGTCAGGAATTGCTGCAGGAATCATGTAAATGCACATTTGAGCAGGCAGGCATTTCCATTCTGAAAGCGTCTGCTCCAGGTGGTTGAGGGGAGGTAAGAGGAGGGGGGGAGGGTTTAATCTGGACAACTTTTTCACAGAAACCTTGAAAAATGTTGTCTCACTCCCCCGGCAGGGGTGACATTCTTGATGCTCAAGGTCCTAAAAACAGGCCTCCCTCTCCCTATTTCTCTCCTCGCTCTCAGAAAAACGGAACAGGGAAAGCGCTGTTTTACCTGTAAAAGTACAAGCTGTCCCTGTGGAGTACGCATTGCATTACAACAAGGACAGTTAAAGCGTAACAAAGAAAGGAGAGAAGAGTCAGACATTTCATATTTGATATCGGGCTGTCGTGAAAAGCTTAGGCTAATTGCAGCAGGGCGTGGAAACGTATAATTGCAGACATGTGTCAGCTGCTCAGAAGAAAGTGCTAAACTCTCAACTACATCATTATAGACTAATGTCAAATATATATTACAGATGCATACATGCTTTCATAGGTGGAGACAGCACAACCTGAGGTACAGTCCGGCTGTGAGCTGCTATGGACAGCAGTCAAATACTGCAATGTTGCCTCTCTTTTAGGGTTTTTAACATAATGAGGTATTGATTCTGCAAGAGACACCACCTTCACTGCAAACACATTGCCAAGAGGTCTCAGTATCAATGCGGCCAATATTAGCACACATATGTTAAAGCTGATTTTCAACGTCAAGATTTGCTGTGAGGTGATACGGACAAAAAGTATAGGGACTTCTGGAAATAACACCAACAAAGCATTTATCCTCGGTTTTCATCATTAATCTGCTCCAAAAGGTCCCACAAAAACTGAATCAATTTTTCCCATAAGAAATAATACTGTATATTGTATAGTAATCCCTCGATTATGGAGGTTCATTGGTTCCAGACCCGACTGCGACAAGTGAACTTCCACAAACTACATTTCAATATTAATAAATGGAATATTTTCATAGTAAGAGCATGGGAAACTTGTTTTTGACCTTTTGAATATGGTTTTTAGCATTATTACTGTAGAGCCCTGTAGACATGAAATTACACTCCTATATTCACCTTTACGCTTGTATTACCCTATAGAGTAGACATAATAATAGAAAATAAGCCATCTTAGACATAAATAAGATAAGATACATGACAGCATACTTCCTGGTGGCTACTGTCTCATCATTGTAACGTTACTGACACCTAGAGACCAGTGTAGAATACTCTACTGCCGCTGTTTGTGGTTAAGGACAAACTCACGATGCACTTCAATCGCTTTATTAACAAGCAGAAAACACATGCAGTGAACATTCACACAGGAGCTGCTGTCGGCCACTCGTTACACTGCTAAAATTTTGGTAATGTAGGTAATGTAGCTCATACAAAGACAGACAAAACCCATACATTGCAGTGTGATACATTGTCGGACTTGCTCTCACGCTGGGTTGAGTCAAAAATGCAGTGACAATCAGTGCGGCAGACGAGTTGGCGACCAGATGACAGTGCTTTTTCCCCTACATGTGACTCACAACCGCTGCCACCCCCATGGAATGGAGATGTCAAAAGAGTTTAACAGAAAGCCTGCGTTTAGCATTTTGTGTCCATCTGCGATCTTTAGCCATCCAGTCTTTGTATTTGGGCTTTTTAAGCCAGTCGTCCGACAATTTACATTTACCCATTATGAGTTCTGTCCAAGATGAGGACAGAATGTGTGTGGAAATCACTTGTCTGTTGAAGCAGCAGTAAAACTGGACGACATCTGGGCGGGCCTTTAAAATGGGTTGGAGGAGGATAAGAGCAGACGGCTGGCCATTCAACTTGTCAATCTTCCCAAATGTTTTCCAGGATGCATCGCTTACTGTGTGCTCTCACACAAACATCTTAGCTGCCGTGGCAAGCGCCTTAGTTTTGTTGTTGTTTTTCTTTAAACAGAACAGTGGTAAAAGTGTTGGCAAATTGCATATTTTTCCATACTTGACTTACTTTTTTCATATTTTTCCAGACCTGGACATTTATAAAATCAAATTCCATGCTTTCAATACATGCACAGGAACCCTGTTTTCATTACAGTGCTATTATAACAGCCTTTGTACTTTGACGTACTATGACTTTTTTCTTGAATTCAATAGTTTTTAGTATTTAACAAAGTGCTGGCACTTGCAACTGTTGCTTAAACAGAAATACGCAGTGTGCTTGAACGCCTCATCATTAAACGGCGCAGAGCTTGAAAGGGTGAAGGAAGTCAATAGAGTCATTCTGTGTGCGTTCTATGAACAAATAAACCACCCCCACATTACACACATGATAAAGACGATTAAAGGATTGATTCCCTGGCCAGAATCTATCTATAGTCTCAACTTTAAAAGAACCACTATCCATTACTCACAGAGACTGAGACACCAATGCATGGATGCTTTATTTGGGCAGCGTTTAGCCCTAGGATAACCGAGACAGTGTACACAAACGGGAACATATTTGTGGCAATAATTTTCGTCGGAAACCGAATCCTACAAAAACCAGGGTGCAGGAAAACTGAGGTTCCACTGTATTATGATCATATTGAGCAGTCACCTACTGTATACTCCCATGTTCTCTCCCTTCTCTTGTCAAGGGATTTGTGATTGGTTAATGATAGGAATGTGCAACAGAGTGTCTTTAAGCCAAGACTGACTTATGAGCAGATGTAAGGGACACAGACAGAGTGCCTCCAGCCTTCTGCAACACTATTATGCTAGTGGAGTGACTGTCAGACAGTATTAGGCCGGTCTGAACTGGCCAGACATTGACCAACCCTAAGGCTTTGTCATGCTCGTCTCCATGTCAAAAATGATAATAATGCAACTTTAAGATAAGACAAAACTGCTGGCGTCACACAATATTGAAGATGGCCAAACATTTCCTAGATAGAGAAAACGAAATGCTGCCTTCAAAATGATGCCATGCCACCCTTATGGTCACGAGTCTCCACTGTCAACAAGCCCAGTGAAATATGCAGGCCACACAAAGAGCGAACTAAAGCCAAACTAAAGGCGGGAATGCAAACAGATGATAACGCACCCTAACAAGCAGTCAGTCAACCAGCTTAACCAGCTGGTGTGCCTGTCAGGATGGCTGAGATGTATCACCAAGCAGCGAAGACAGCAGGACGAACTGGAGAGATGGCACAGGCGGTCAAGTCAGGCAGATGGAATATGTCTGCTCGTTGAGGGAAGATGCTAAACCGAGGCCTTGATCACTTCAGCGAATTAAAGTGTGTGGCACATTTACACAGCTAGACTTAAACCTTTCACTGGGCTCCATCTACAGCAACAAAAACTAGCCTATCCAACATTTTTGACATCTGCAAAATAAGGACTACATTATTTGGACAGCTAGCCACTGTAATTACACCAAACAGGCCTTTATGGTTTGCCTACATAGTGCACCTTAATCCATAATTCCGTATCAAAGCCCTTCAGACAAAAAGGCAGCCAAACCAATCTAAATCTAATCTGCTTGCTTATCTTGCTCGCTATCTGTCCATCTCCTTGGCTTGAGATTTTTTTCTCTGCAGCCAGCTTAAAAGCATTAGTGTGATTTCTGTCTGGTTTCTTCCAGCGGAACTGGAATGGACCAGACCAAAAAAAAAAAAAAAAAACATGTTCCAGCATCAAGATATCCTATTCTGGTGATTTAGAGTGGCCAAGAAAGAGATCAAGTGATTTGGGCAGAGGAAGAAAGCTCCCAAGTTGCTATGGTTTGATTGTGGACCCACACAAAGGCTACTGGTTATATGGTAAAAGAAGCAGTGGAGAAGTTGAAATTCCATTTGCAAATGCAGCGCCTGAGCCTATAGTGCCTCAGGGACGCCAGTCTATTGTCGCAGTGACATACGGTATGTCTCTCTGCCGTTCAATATGCGCAACCACAGAAGACACACTGTTGCAATCATTAACATTGCTGTGGATAATAGTTGCTAGTAAACACAGTAAATGCAATACATTTCCATTTACATTCATCCATATTTCATTTGAATACAGTACCTTCGTCCTCGCTACACCATCTCCACGTACGGTAATCAAACTGTTCTTTGTATGTGACAAAAACTCTGGTGGCTCAAGGCAGCGCTGCTCAATAAGACAGAGCTATAGCAGGCCACAGTGAGCTGTAACTAAAGCTTACTTAGGCCTGATAGTGCTGCTGTTCATCTCTCCTCCGTGCATCCTGGATGTGATGTTAGCTCAACGTGTACGCGTGGCCATGCATGATATTACACAAGGTAACACTTTACGGTGAATGACATTGCAATCGTAACATTGTACATGTAAAATGTGGCAAGATACAGTACAAGAGTTGTATCGCCAACCCGTCAATCGCAATCGACCAGTTGATCTTAGGGACTTACCCAGTCGATCGCTGTTGTAAATTCCCTAGTTATATGATTACATTTAATGCAGGTATTGTTGAAGGGCAGCTAAGCGTCCTTCTTCGGACCAACGGCACATTCGAGCCATTCAGGCAGCTGCTGTTGAAATGCGCGTATACGTTGACGTCTGTCTGTGTAGGTGATAAAAGACACCAGACAATACTTCAGACATTTTATCAACATCAAATCAGTCAGCTGGATGAAAATCTGAAATGTGTATTAATATCAAACTTTTCACAGAGTCTGGCTCTCTGTCTGCAACAATCGCACAAATATTTGAAAAATAAATGTTTTATCACATCAGTGCCCCCCCCCCCCGGACAGAGACTAACAGACACGCATTTTGACCACTGAACAGGCCCGTACGCCTCGCTGCTCGCCAGACACGCACCCACCCCTGATCTCAGTCCACAAAGCGGAGGTGCCAGCGCACGTCAATACAGCAAAAGGCACAATCAGAAAAAGCTAAAATGTTGCCACCAATAACCGATAATAAAATATGTATCACTTTTTTTTTGTTTAAATGAGGGGGATCTTGCATAGGTTCACAACAGAGATCAGGGTTCTTGGCCTCAAAAAGATTGGTGAGCACTGCAATAGAGCATGTCAAGGTTGAGCATCTAATAAGTTTAATTACACTGTACAAAGCAATCTGTTTATTATTGTAGATGTGCAGTGGTGTGGACCTACTGCGTCTATTAGATACATCTAATGCGCTTCTGCCTCGGAAAATATGTATCTGTAAGTAATGTGCAACTATAGTCATATGATACCTGCGTAGAGTGAGAAATGTCATATTTTAGACAGCAGTGTTGTCTCATTATCTACTGTATGTCCAGCTTGGAGATTGTTGGTGTTGTGTCAGCCACTGACTAACTAAATACACACATGTGATTTTCAGTCCATTTTGAATTCATTTGTGAATACAGAAAAAACTTCTTGGTGTTAAAATACAGCTGTTTGATATGTTTCTACACACCGGGATGCATCCAGGTGTCATGTCAGGTATTAAAAATGTCTTCTTAATTAAACAGGTTTGTTTTTATGTCCATATACATTCAAATTTGGAGCGGCGCAATGGCACTCCTTAATAAGAGGCTTGCTCTGATGATCATAAATACCGACAAATGCGACTTATAATCAATAGCAATTTGTTTTTTTTCTTCTTCATGATGCATTTTTTGACTGACGCGACTTATAGTCTGGAAAATGGGGTCATTAGCTGACATTTTTGCATTGTAAAGGATTTTTTTTGCAACACAGCTCTTGCATTTGATTGTGATTTTGTGTGGACCGAGTGCATGCACAGCAGTGTGGTATGCAAGTAATTAACACAAACACACATGTCCTTCAGCGTGTCCTTTGGGAGAGGTGCAACCTCTGCGGATCAGGAGGCTTTTCTTGTGTCCCCACGCCTGCTGTGCCTTCACACACACCCTCCACGCTGTCTGTCACGTTGCATTCTTCCCTGACAAGAATTAGAAATGTCATCACGTAGAGAAACAACAGCAGGATTATTAAGGCTTTATGGAAGAATTTGGACAAACGGGCCCATTCCTCACAGCCTGCCTGCTTGCTTTTGGCAAGGAAAGACAGATACTGTCGTGAAGTGTGTGTTAAAAGATACGAAAGAAGGACATAACATTCAGCAACTCTGTGCTACAAAATGTGTAACAAAGTCCCAGCCAGTGTTAAATAGTCTCCGTTTCTGTTGCAAGGTGAGCTGACTGAATTGAGCATGCAATAATAATAGGATGTCTTCAAAACAATCAGTCACAGTGACAGGCAATTCATTTGGCCAAGCAACAGCACTTTGTGGTCATTTCAAAGCATACAATCACAGTTAATCACTTCTCAACGACGACACCCTCGTATGGATTTTCCTTTCATATTGAGAGCGATTATTTTCTATAGGGGCCCAGCATGACAAACAATGAAAGCATGATCAGTATTTTGCATGGCGTCGTCATTATGTAAAACAATCATTGCACAACAACAATCAATGGAATGCTGTTTCTTTTCCAGAGAGCCCTACTTGAAGATTAAATTATTATGGACAACGTGGCGTTTTTATTTGTGGGCCTCACTCCAACAGACGACTCCGATTCAGTGACAGTAATCTGAACAGAATTCAAATTGGATTATCAGTTGTGTGTTGGGTGTGTATTTCATTGCAATGCCCAGTAATAAGGGTGGTGAAGGGAAAGATATGTATTAATTCATGCTGGCTTTGCCTTTGTTCTGTGTTAAATAGAGTGGAGAAATCAATGCGGGGTGCGAACAAAAACAAATGTTGCTTGATATCTAATTATGATGATATTTCTAAGAATAGCTTTTGTTTGTCCTGGTCTAAGACAGTAAACAAATTTATTATTGGTTGTATTAATCTGGATTATTAGTGATATTATTATACTGACCATGTGCAATTTAAGAAATAAGAAATGGTACAATATTATATTATTTACCAGTAATTTAAGAGAGAAGTAAATTCAAATGTTTTGTTGGATGCATAGTTGTAACAATAACAAATACATGTAAAGTAATACAATATGTGTTATATACAATACATATACAACAAATAACACATTGGTTGAGTTTGGCATCTTCATCAAGCACCCGTTTGTCAGTGAAACTGGAGTCTTCATCAACCCGTGAGTCAGTGAAACTGGAGTCTTCTTCAAGCATCCATGAATCAGTGTAACTGCAGTCTTTGTCTCGCACATGTGAGTCAGTGAAGCTGGAGTCTTCCTTGAGCACCTGTGAGTCGGTGAAACTCGAGTCTTCATCAACCCGTGAGTCAGTGAAACTGAAGTCTTCACCGAGCACCCGAGAGTCAGTGAAACTCGAGTCTTCCTCTAGCACCCACGAATCAGTGAAACTAGAGTCTTTGTCAAGCAACGTGGAGTCAGTGAACGCGAGTCTTCTTCGAGCATTTGTGAGTCAGTGAAACTAGAGTCTTCATCGAGTCCTGGGAGTTGGTGAAATTTGAGTATTGGTCGAGTCCCGTGAGTCAGTATAATACGAGTCTTTGTCGAGTACCCATGAGTCAGTGAAACTCCAGTCTTCGTCAACCTGTGAGTCATTGAAACGCAAGTCTTTCTCGAGCACCGTAAGTCAGTGAAACTCGCGGGCTGACAAAAGTGAATCGTTTGATATGTCGAGTCTGTGATGCAGCTTGGGCGGGAAGGGGAAAGAAGAGTTGATTTGCGGAAAGGACCCCATCTGTTGCGTTTTCCACAAGGTTAATACGTTTATATGCAATCAATAAGTGGCGTGTTAACTGGTTTCCTTTTTTAATTTAGCTCGCAGTGGCTGGGGTGAGCAAGCGAATGAGTTAACGGAGATGATGCAGTAAGAAAAAAAAAACGAGATTTGAACAACTCTGTTCATGACTCGCACATCTCTCGTTTGCACAGCATATGGTTGCAACATAAATATTACATGGATACAGGAACTGAAAATAGGTGAAATGAAACCAATGAGATATGGCCATTAATCACCAATAAGGGGTTCTCATGCTAACAAACATCTAGAATGTAACAGCAAATGTTTCTGTCATGGTTTGTAAGTGACACAAAGTTCCATCAGTTCCTACGTGAATATCTCTATAAATGATGATATTACTTTGCAACTTAAGCGGGTGTTTTTTTTCTTTTCTGTCTTAGCTTAGTTTTCCCAGAGGGAACAGCTTCAAAGTCTACACATGCTCTTGTTGTGGATGAAGAGACTTGTACAGTTTGCAAGCAGGTTGAGCAGCAGTGCTCAGCATGAATTATAAAGCAGAGCTAAACATTCACAATTCCTAAAGGTGGGAAATCAAAACACACAGAAAGGCTGGAGACGGCTGAATTTTCTCTCTCTTTTGTATTTGTCTCCCCTTTCTTCCCTTTGGTGTGTGAGCACTGGAGGGTGCTGCTGGAGGGAGTCCAAAAGGACACAGTGTGAAATGAGCACAGCTTTGACCTCACACACCCCAAGCACAGTCACTGAGATCACTTCTCCCAGACACATTGGGCAGCATTGGCTGGCGGACAAGAAATAGGACCAATGGGGATTCAAGTGGCGCGAAAAAGGAGAGGGAAGGAGGGGAAACGAAGACAGCAAAGAGGGAGGGCTTGGGAGCGGTGCCTCAACTCATGATGCACTTTCACCGACCTTTTGCCCAAGACTGCACTGGAAAATCTCCCGAACAAACACTTGCTGTCATCTCCCCCTGACTGCTCTAAACAAAGCTGGTGCAAATGTGACCAGTCTTAGAGGGAGGTACCGTGTCCTTATCAGGTTGTGTTGCACATTCCAGACGCAAAGGAGGAAATCAGTCATGATGTTATTTTGTTCTTTGGGTTGGGGACTCAAGGGGACACTGTGGCCACACAAGACAGGCAAAACACTTGAACGCATCCACAAATTATACATCTGTTTCCTGTCTTTTAATAAGTACACATGGGCACACATGAACACACCGTACTCACAGACATGGCTGCTAACAGCTGCATCCCCGAGGCCTTTGCTATCGCCAGCCCAAACACACACTCGCATCAGGTACATTCCACAGCCCTCGCAGGCCCCCCGAGGGCGGCTTTGCAGCTGGGCACCGAGTGGGCTGAATGCTGCCTACTTCCATCCCCTGCATCCTCATCATTGTGCACACCTCAAAACAAGACGCATCCTTCTCACTATCCCTGCTCTAAAAATTCTACAGAAGAATTTGTTATGCACCTCAATGTGCTTCCATTGAGTTATGCATAGTGCACATGGCTGTTGTATTGAGATTGAAGAAGTGACCGTTTCCAAAGACACAATGTGACAGCGAGATCCACCACCGCCTCCTTCCTGTTTTCAGTAACGTCAGGAATCAGTGAAGGGGCTTCAGTGAAGGTAAAAGTAGCCTTGAATGTTCATTTATCCCTTTCATGCATCAATTATATGCGTTTTGAATTGTTTTCGTCAAGTAAAACTACAATTGTATAAGTACAAATAAGTTTTTTGTGTTAACATTTTTGGCTTTGTGAAACGGATTAATTGGATTTCTGATGGGAAAAACTGATTCGGTTAATGTCCGTTTCGGTTAGAGTCGAATTAATTAACAAATTAATGACGCTAACCAAGGTTCCGCTGTATTCTCAAAACATTCATTTATGTTGTTAAAAAAAAAACATCTTTCAAATGATCCAGATTGTACTACGTTGTCAAAAGACATGAAATACTTCTGCAGTTGTCCCTCGTTTATCGCGGTTAATTGGTTGAATTAGTACTCAATAATAGGATTCAATAATAATAAACAGAATATTTTCAGAGTTAGAGTACAGAAAACCTGTTTATGAGATTCTAAATACGTTTTGTTTTTTTTTTACCATTATTAGAGCCCTGTAGACATGAAATAACACCCCTATAGTCACCTTTACACTCATAATAGCCTTTGTTTACACCACACTGCACAACGCTAATATGCTGGCTACGAGATCACAGCAGGGACATAACAGACGTCCGCAGCTCATAGCATATAGCAAGATAACAAGCTAACTACTTAGCCTCCAATTTATTTGTTCTGAACTTAAAGTGTTTCAAACGGAGTGGGAAAGAAAGACGAAGTAAGAAGCCAAAAACATACCACTTCCACATGGAATGTGAGGACAACTTTTTTCACTCTATCATGTCGGACAGGCCATGGCAGACTCCATGCAGTGTTAAGGTAATGTCCCATCAATGTAACGTTACAAATGCCTAGTGACCAGAATACTAGATATGACTGTCTATTGTCTGTCAATATTTTTTGACTAATAATTGGCCATAGATGACCACAAGGGTGCGATGTTGGAACTGTACTGTTTCTTACTGTGAGTGATCCTGTTGCAGGCTTTGGAAGGGTGCAGCAACAAAAATGCCCTCACAGTGCAGTGAACGTATGTGTTACTCTTAGCCATAGGTGCATTACGGGGAAATTACAAGCCAAATGGTCACAAAACAAACCCACACAAACAAGCAGTGATACATTTCAATATTTGAACGTTAATGTGTGCCTGTGTATTAGAGTTCATTCATGCATGTCGGTAAATAGTGACAGCTCCGTTTCATCATTTCAGTAAATGCCAAGCAGTCTAACGGCACATGTCTCGGGCCATTTCCATATCTGTAAATAGACACAGCCCATCTCCCATTAAAGTCACTGGTCCATTGTGCCTGGAGAGCCCAAGTAACACACGTGCACACACACTGCATCTCTGATGGGCTGACACAGAAAACCAAATCAATCAAGTTGGGAAGCGGGAAACGGAGAGATAGGGAATGCTTGTGCAAATGGACACACGCTGTTGTAGACAAACACACTGCCTAAAGTACACCGCTCTTCTCAAGCAGACCTGTGACACA
Source organism: Dunckerocampus dactyliophorus (assembly GCF_027744805.1). Lineage (NCBI taxonomy): Eukaryota > Metazoa > Chordata > Actinopteri > Syngnathiformes > Syngnathidae > Dunckerocampus > Dunckerocampus dactyliophorus. The sequence goes on from NC_072823.1 coordinate 5,825,707, forward strand.
AAACCCTCTGCGGCATTCAGGCTTATATCGCAGCATCCCCCCCCCCAAAGATCTCCCCGGTGCTCGACGTGCCACTTTCAATTAGTTCCACAAAGTCAGTCATCCTCTACGAAAAAGGAAGATGGAAACTCATTACTGAATTCTTCTCTAGTCTTTGCTTTGAAATATATATCAGGAGGCTAAGTTGGGACACTGCTGGGACACTGAATACACCGTCTCGTCTTGTGGCAATCCACAGCAGTTGAGCCCCGTCTGCTAGATTAGGCTGTCCTAATGTTTATCAACTCAAACAGCTTACTCTCTCGCTCGCCATTCGCTCCTTTTCCTGTTCTTTGCTTTCTTCCATCTTTTTCCCTCCACTTGACAGTCTCCCCCCACCTCAAGCCAGAACTTTTAGCAATAAAATCCACAAATGGGGAAAATACAAGTCCCAATAATCTGATGAGAGCAGCAGAGGAAACGTATTGATGTAATTTATCTCAGTGGCACTCTTATAAGCAAAGACACAGGGGCAGGTTTATATTTGCCCTTTCCATGACAGCCTAGAGCAGGGGTGTCAAACTCGTGCCATGGAGGGCCGAAACACTGCAGGTTTTCTTTCCAGCCAGTCACTAAAGCAGGTGATTTTAATGATCAACACCTTCAGTTTGAGGGAAGGAGCTCATCAATTAAATCACCTGCTAAAGAAACTGGTTGTGGAGAAAACCTGCAGCGTCTCGGCCCTCCAGGGCACGAGTTTGACACATGTGGCCTAGAGCAAGGGTGTCCAAACTGCGGCCCAAGGGCCATATGTGGCTTTTTACTGCTGTTTTTTGTTGGGGTTTTTTTGTGTGGCCCATGGCACATTCTAAAAATATAATTAAACAAGAAAACAACAGCAAATGATTAATAAAAAAACTATAATTTTATGAGAATAAAGTCAAAATATTAGGGGAATAAAAAAAATCATAATTAAGGGAAAAAAGTAAATATTTTACAAGAATAAAGTCATAATACTCTTAGAAAAAGTATGTAATTTTCAGAAGAATTAACTTTAAATATTTTTTTTAAATGTTGTTTTCTGAAGTCGTCAAATTATGAAAGACAAAAGAAAACAAACAATGAAGTTACAAATTTTAGAGAATAAAAAAAAAATCTAACACACATATACAAGAAGCAAGCTACTAAATGAATGTTGTTGGGAATAAATGAATACAATACTAGAATTGGAGTTGTAATGTAAGTGAATGCATCTGATAGTGTTTAGGCCAGCAGGGAAGGCTTTCACTGGTCGTTTCTATTCATGTGATCTATCGTCTCGGTTCCTATTATTAATACAGTGCAGTTAGAAGCAGAAGTAATTGTTCCCAACTTGTTTTATCCTCGTCACATATTATCAACGCACCTCAGAGAACAACTGCAAGCCCTTTGGCTGAGGTGAGATAGTAAGACAAGAATTACTGTAGCTCTCCAATGTAAAAAGAAACCCAAAAAGTACGCTTGAGGCACATTTTAAGGTAAAAGCATTACTGTGAAAAAGATAACAGCTGTACTGAGTTGCTGGTGCAAAGCTGTAAGACCATGCTGATGTGCATTTTCTTTGTCATATGTTTTATTATATTAAGTGTATTCTAACAGAACGTATCTGTGTGGAGTTTGCATGTTCCCCGCATGCGTGCGTGCAGTTTCTCCCAGTAAAATGCCCATAACTGTGAATGTGAGTGTGAATGGTTGTTTGTTTATATGTGTCCTGTGACTGACGTGTCCAGGGTGTACTTCACCTCTGGATGGATGGATAGGAAAAGGGTGCATCTCTGTATCAGGGAAGCCCACACACATACTTACAGGTACTACAAGGCAAGCTGGGCTAGTTTGCTGCTTATGCATTGATGGATATTGTCATTAACTACACAGACATTCATATTGTTGCACCACAAGATTGTGTGGCTTGTATGGAGTGTTACATGTACATGTAGTGCAGGGACATGAGCAACATCCTCGGTGGAACGGCCCCTGCTAAGTTGTAACAGGCTGTTAATTAGAGCTGATTGTCTCTACCTGAAAATTGCATGTATGCATGCATCGCGATGGAAGGATGCGGGGCCACTACCACAACAATAACTAAGACCTCCAGTCAATCAAGCAGAAGATACTCAACCACTGATGGCGATGCGCTGGTAATGGGGAAAAGATGTGCATGGTTGTCATGGCAGTGGGAGAGGTGTCTTGATACTCACTGATTTGCTCACTATGCAAATCCAAACAATCACAGGAAATGCCTGTGCCTTGGCACCATCTAATTGCCATAGCAATAAGCAATGAGGGCTTCCTTTGAGCACAGGAACAAATTAAACATTAGCTGTAGTTTTTCCTTTTTTTTTTTTCTCCGTGACCAAGGGATGTTATAATTACGCTGAAAACAGCACATCAGCACTTTGCACACCACGCGCTCCCCTCTCACGGCCTGGCAGAGGAAAATAAATGCTTTTCATATTCCCGGATTAAAGTGTTTGGGATATATGTGTGCGTGTGTGTGTTGTGTAGGTGTACCAAAAGAGGGTTAAAAAGGATAGCGAAGGGCATGGAGAAGGATGACAGGAAAAACCAGGGGCCGAGGGAGGACAGAGATGGAGAGACACACAGGGGGATAATGAGTGGAACAAAGGTGAAGAATGAAAGCTGGGCGCTCCAACCACTTCATGCTGGTAGCAAAGCATCAAAATGTACACCCACTATTAGCATATTGACTTCCTTGCTCTCTTCTGGCCTTTTTTCCTTCATTATCAGCGGATATTGCACAAGAGAAACACAATCTAAGCTCCTTCCCGATCATGTAAACACCACAGTGGATGAAATGAAAATGAAATGAGAACAATAAAGGCTTTGCAAACGTATGCTACCAGATGGTTGAATCTGCAATGCATGCACTTCATTAATGTGGGCCGGTGCAGCCAAGCATGATGCAGAGGAAACAAACAAGGCTGCAGCGAGGCGCTGGGAGCCTGAAGAGATGTCCTTGGGTCTGCTCTCCTCTGGGGAAGCGAGACAGAGACCCTGAGCCAGTCAGAAGGGCTGACAACAGGCCTTGAGCGATGTGATGTGTCCTGGATGGCTGCTGGGCTCTGCGCTTGATCTATGACTGAGGGCAGCAGCAGAGTCGGACACACTCACTCTGTCTAACCTAAATGTTCATTCAAAGGGTTCGTCTCTCCCTGCAGCCAGACCCTGCCCTCTATCTGTCTGTCTACTTCTTACCATTGTGTCTGTCTTCCTGCTGGGCTAAGTGAGCCTATGTGAGTCTGTCTGGCTCTTTGTAGGTCAGATCTATCTGCCTTCCAACGCACTGCATGGCTGCATGAACCTATGTGCGAGTCACTGACCATGTCCTGGAAATCTAATCACCCAGCACAGTTGAATGCTTGTGTTGTGTTTGTACACACAGATGTGAATACAGCTGTGCAAATAGCCACTTAAGTCAACACAACCTCGTGAGAATTTAGCAGGATATCACGCAATATGTAAAGCACTACAGTATATAAAGTTTGAATAGGAGTATTTTGCAGCAACAGGAGTGACACTGCAACTGGGACACACTCCAAAACAATGGCGAGGCGTGCCAGAGTCCTTAATCGTTTAAGAGGTTTTCAAGTAATCAAAAACATATGCTTTTTATGCATGCATTTTCTTTTTGTAAGACGATGTCCTCATTTAGAGTGTTTGCTGTTCTGATGAGCTCATCGTATAGTCCAGCGGTCCTTAATTACATTTTCCCAAAATCCAGAAGTTTTCATGAATCAAATTTTCGAGAAGAAATAATGTAAATCCAATTAATACATTCCAGAAAGCCAAAAATGTTAACACAAACCTGTTTTTATAGTTTTGCAATTAGAGTTTTACATGCAGAAAACAATTCAAAATACACATGCTGTAAATATTGTAATTTCCAGATTATAGAGCGCACCGGTATGTAAGCTGCACCCACTAAATTTAAAAAGAAAAAAGGATTTGTAGGCCGCAAATGTCTGTCTATAAACTGCAGGTGTCCACATCGTAAAATGGGATATTCAGTACACAAAAATATGTTACACAGAAAGATTTTTTAAACTTTTGATTAAATAAATGTTTTTCCCAAACCGTTCTGAACAGTGCATGCAACATAACGAGTTAAACGGTAGCCTACCAGAAAAGTAATTCATCGCCATCCTCCTCCTCCTTCTGGGAACTAAAACCACTAAAATCAACTTCTTCAGCGTCAGAATTGAACAGCCTCATAATTCCTTTGTCACACACTTTGCCAATCTCTTACTGATAATGACTTACTGTAGTAGACTGGAGTGTGTCTACGGTCACCCCACCATACCCTTTTACCTCGATAGGGTGCCCAAAAGTGTGTTGAGCATCCATCCATCCATCGATCCATTTTCTATACCGCTTCTTCCTCATTAGGGTCGCGGGGGCATGTTGGAGCCTATGTGTTGAGCATTTCTTTTGAAATTTAAAAAAAAAAAAGTAAAATATATATTTTTTTAAATGGTGGAGACCGAGCTTCTGAGAGTAAATGGGGTTTTAGTCTCGAAAGCACACGTGTGGAGTTCTCATCTCTTATTCAGCCATTTGTTGATGCCACTAAATCAGCAACCAGATCTCATAAAAACTGCTCTCTAACCAGCACCATAAATCTCTCAACTCCGGAAATAAAACACACTTCCTGTCCAAATTGCAAATGTAATGTGACTTATGATAACCTTTTAACAATCCTCTGTGCACATGTAAATAATAACATGAAGCCTGCACAAGGAATTGGGGGTTTGTACAAAATCACGTGTACAGTGACATAAGCTAATGACATAAATAGCAGCAGGATGAAGCAAGCTATAAAACAGATTATGACACAAGGGCAGACGCAGTGGCTATTAGGATACAGTGCAGTGTCTGTGACAGCATTCAGGGTGAAGAAATTACATCACAGTGTTCGTGTTATGTAAAACACGAGACGGCTGGACTGAAACGCCCACCCACCGCCCCCCCCCCCCAGGCTTGATGTAACCTCTCCACCCTTAACAGACTCAAAGCAACAAGGAATGAATGGTAACCTGGAAGAACCATGTAAATGTTGACGCAAGTAAAGATAAGAATGTAGCGAGTGAAATTTATTAGTGGAAACCCTTAATTTCGATGCCCCTCAGACCAGATGATGGACGTCGACATAAGCGGTTCTTGACATAACCAAAATCGAAAGCCATTGCTTGCACATGTATTTGTGACTTTCGACTGAGACACAAGGAATAGGAACAGGAAGTATCTGTAGGCCTGTATCTGTACGCATATGTAGTCCTTAAACCCCCAAAACTACACACAGAGATTGAACTAGAGAGCAAAGGTCAAAATGTGTGCTCCAGCGTTGTCAGCGCACAGCAAATCTATGCAGCGCTTGCTAACCCGCGGGTCTTTTAAGGTGGACTGGAAGAGGTTTTGGTTTGGTTTGGTTTAGTTTATTTGAACATGAAGGTTACAATGGAATACATCTCGTGAGGGGAATCTAAGTGAGATTTTTTCTTTTCCGAATGAGAAAGAAAACATGCTGTAAAGCTAAAGTAGCAAGTGTGGACTGAATGTCACGTGTGGTTTAACCGTGCGTGTAGTACTAGTGTACTTTTATTTTGATGGCCGGATTTACAGGATGCAGGAAGTGTTACGCCGAGTTTTCCCGTGTTTTTGCCAAAGGCACTGTTTTTTTTGGTTGACATTTTTTTATTAAATTTTTTTATTTAGACAAAAGTAAATACAACATACAACATAAATTTCAAGTAAATTTCCAGGATGAAACAGTTGCAAAACAGAAAGCAAATTACAGTATAAATAAGCAACAAAATAAAAGGTAAACAGGAAAAAAATGGAAAACGAAATGATAATCCTACAAGATTGAGATCATTAATTGGATGAGATAGTTGGAGGGCGTGTTTTGTCTGAGGTTGACAATGCCAAAATGCTACATTGTGAAATACGCCTTACCGTCCTTTTGAACTAATTATATCCAAAATACCACAGAATGGAAGTTGGACTACCCCAAGTTTGCAGGTTTTAGACAGGTGTGATACTACAGTATGCAGGTCTAATGGCGCTCACAGAGGTCCAAGGAATGCTCAGGTCGTTTGTGTGTATCCTCAGACACTTAAAAAAATTAGGGGAAACGCTGGGAGTCATTCCGTCATAATATTCCTCCCTTTGGTGGGTCCTTAAACTCCCAAAACTACGCACCTTGAAGGAAACAATCTTAACAAAAATCACACTGACATTAAAACTAATGTTATGTTCTATTGGGCGCTTGTACTAGAATGTAGAGGGGGTGATGAGTTCTCCACATCCGCAACGCAGATCCATACACATGCTGGAACCCAGAGGCCATATCAAAGCTTATATCATCCAGTGGCTGCTATATCATCCTCACCTCAACTCTACTGCGGGGCCCTCCAGACAACAGCGAGGAAAGCAAATATTCATAGTCGTGCATAATTTTCCCCCCTCTCTGCAACAACTTTGCACCCCATTCCTTTCTATTTGTACACCCTTGTGTGTTTTGTGCTGGAAGCATCAACAGTCATCAGCAGCACATGACTCACAATATTGGATTTTTTATAAGTCAATGGGCTAAATATTGCTGCAGAGTCTAACATTTATTTCAACAGGCATCCTGCTGTCCTCATCTGTGATTTGTCCCCCTTGTGTGGGCTTGTGGAGACATGCATGATTAGACTGCTTTCTTTCCTCAGTGGAAAAGCATCTCAACAGGGCCGACTATTGACCACATCCACCATGGGAGGGAGCGGGTCAATGTAACACAGAGCAGGGGACCATTTTGGACCACTTAACTATAATCAGTAAATGCACCTCGGTCACAATTAGCACCGGGTCACCCTGAAAGCCCCTCGCTTTGCTCCCAGCTCTGTCTGTATTTTATTGTTCTCCACAGGAACCCCAGCCACGCATAAAAATTGTCCTCACCGCTTTGTTTCAATCAACACAAGTTGTTTGAATAATCTATATCTCTTTATGTGAGTGTTTCTGTAAAACGCTCACATCGGTCTTGTGTGGTTAAACTGACATTTGTCATCTGCTGAAGACATGAACCAAAGGTCTGTGCTAGATATCTAGATACCAACAGCAAGCTTACAATAGAACAGTCAAGAGTCTGCAATGAAAGGCAAGTGAGACAGATTAAGCAAGAACGAGGCTTGTGTTATTTATTAAAAATCAAAAATAACACAAACAAAGTCAATATAAACACATTAATTATTTAAGTCCTGGATCTGCAGCTTTAAACAGATAACAACAGGTAAAATCATTCTCTGTGTCAGTTAAATAGTGTTTGCATAGTCTTGGCTGAGCCTGGCTCCCTTAAACCGCTCCCTTTTGCAACCTGCATCAAAGGTTCCAACCTTCCTATTGTAACGGACGTGACCTTCGTACTTCTTTCTTGTTCTTTCTTGAATTCAATAGTGTTTCTCACCTTCTTTTCACCTTTCTTCCCAACAGAACATTCACAAACACCTTTCTTATCTAATTTTGTGGCCTAGTTCGCAAAGACACATTATTATTCAATACTCGTTCGACCATATAATGGTACAATGGAGGAGGGGGGGGTCCTTAAACCCCCCAAACCACATGCAGAGATTCAACTTGGTGAAATGCAATCAGATGCCGACGAGAGTGGGTTCCACGGTACAGTATGTCTTCACAGACAACGTGTGGATGATGTGTTTGGGCATTCTTTGGCCGTACGAAAATCAAGACATATCTTTACCAATAATTTGTCATCAAAAACAGAATCCTACGAAAACCGGGGCATACAAAAACTAAAGTTCAATAGCATATGTTTCTCCTGAAAACCCATTGTTGCGGTAGTAAAATCAAATTGTGAATACTTGTCGCACAATTGGTACAGTTAGCTTAGCTTAGCTTAGCTTACACTGGAATTTCTCTGACCGGCCAAAAGGCTGTGAAATAAAAAAATATCTATATACAGTCTAACCTTGGTTATAATCCATTCCAGGTGTGACTCATTGAAAAAAAAATCCCATAAATAATCAAATGCTACGTCTTGCTTGTGTGTTTTTTTTCTCACTTTTTGTCTTCCACAGTGTTCATAAAAATGACATGCACATGTGTCAAGGACGATGATGCAAATTAGACATCCCCACCATACAGTTTATAGATTGCAGTCCGGTGGAAAACAATGACCCTGCTTGTGACTCTAAGTCGGTACTGACCTTCTTGTGGCCTAGATCAGGATTAGTAGTATGAAAAACTGATGGTTGGATGTTCTACACAAAAGGTTTGGGGACCTGTGAAGAAGTGCACTTCTCCCAATAGAAGTTGCACAAGTTTTATGGCCGTGTCATCAGCAGATCTGGAGAGAGAGAGTATGGAGAGAGAAATGGAGGCATTGACCGAAAGACAACCGTGAGATGGAAGCATGGAAAAAATAAATAAGCAAAAAGGCAAGGAAAAGGGGACAGAAGTCAGGGGTCACTAATGAGAGTTCCCTGCTGTTCTCTTTGGTCCCCGGAGCAGTGCGGCACATGAGGGAGTGTGGGTATGCTGCTCACTGGACTGGACCATCTCTCCCCTCTCTTACTTTCACAAACACTCACAGAGAAGGAAGAGGGAAGGAGCACACTTACAAATCACATCTCAACGTGGGATGTCTTATCTCAAGCCTCAGTTTCACCATGGCGACCGTGTGAATGGGGGTTAGTTTGGGACATGTTGTGCCTTTCTATGGGTGTTATGTCAAGAACTTGGCATGAATATTGAATCTAGATAGGAGCAAGGGACAACCTTTATATAAATGTCCCATTTTTACATTTTCCAACACGGTAGTGATAAGAATAAAATTTGAGGTCAGTTACGAACTTAAAAAGAAGTTTGCGTTTAGACTCAAAGCAAAAAATGTTTCACGTTTTTCTACCTGCCAAGGTTAGCGAAAGCCACAATGTACACAGCTGGTAACTGCAGATGAATGCCAATTTGGTTTCCTTTGTGTAACTGAGAGCTTCAGTTGAACCACAGCCCCCCTGGGGAACAAAGGACAGAGGAAGCCCGGGAGGAGTAGTATGTGATCGAGTGTGGAAAAATATGGCGTGAAAGAGCAGGAGAGGTGAGGGAGCGGGATTAGGAGAAGGCTGGGGTGGGGTGAACACATAGCATTCGGGCCCACCTGGGCAAACAATAGCGTCAGAGAGACCAGAGCGCGCTCAAATACACAACAATCTTAACAGCTGCACTCCGATTCAGTGCAGGTTTTATTAGGGATGCGTACCGAAACTTGGTATCACAACAGCAGCTTTGTAGACACAAACAGTAGTTCATTCATTCATTTTGTAGTGTCCTCACTAGGGTGGCGGGGGTATGCTGGATCCTACGCCAGCTGACTTTGGACGAGAGGCAACGGACACCCTGGACTGGTTGCCAGCCAATCACAGGGCACATATAGACAAACAACCATTCACAACATGCATGTGGGAGGAAGCCTGAGTACCCGGAGAAAACCCACACATGCACTTGGAGAACATGCAAGCTCCACACAGAGATTCCAACCCAGATCTTCCAAATCTCCTGACTGCGTGGCCAACATGCTAACCACCAGGCCACCGTGCGGCTAAAACAGTAGTAACCGGCCAGCGCTGGAGAGAGCACTTAGCTGCCAACGAAGGTTTAGCAAAGTGCAATCAATCTCAACGAGGAACTCTGTTCCGCTTTCTTTTATAACGTCTGTCAGAGAGGTGGTGCAAGGGTTTAAACTTCCCTTTTTCTGTTGTTAGGATGTCAGACACTAGCCCCTCAAAACTGGACAGCAAATCGCTCCTCAAACAGAGATTGAAAAGGTGGCATATTTAGAAACTTTGTGTGTGTGTGTTTGTGTGTGTGCGTGTGTGTGTGTGTGTGTGCAGATAAAATCAAAAGGGTGGCTCTTTACCAAGTGAAAGGTCTTCTGAGTGTGTTATGTCTCTGTGGTAGATAAGCACGTTGCCATAGTTTCTCTAAAACAGAGTTGAAAATATTCCATTCCTAAGAGTCACCTACAACAAGTGCTTGAAGGTGATATTGTGCAAGTAATGTAAGTAATGCAGAGTCCCAACAGATGTACACAAGAGCACTGTTGCCAACTCCTCAGTAAAAAAGTAGCTATTGGCTGACCTAGAAGTTGCTAGATAACATCATCGGATAATTTGCATATCATGTGCATATGATGTTGGGAAAAAATAAAGAAGCATAACCTTGTAGGAGAGAAAATGAGTAAAAATATGTTTAGATCCACAAATACAAAAATAATATATTATAAGTAGCATTTAATATATTCTTGGTTTGTTAATTTAAAATTGGCCATCAATTCATCAAAAACAAAATAACGGTAATATTTTATCTCAACCAACGCCTCTCAAAGTCTAGACAACATAATAATTACATCCGGACTCGCCTCCAGCCTCCAGCAGTTAGGACTACTTGCTTAATTTATCACACAACGTTCTTCCATCACACGTTCTGCCACACTGACAGGTCAGTGACCGAGTCTGAATGAGGCTTGAGTGTAATGAGTAGTAATTTCATGAAGCTTACAAAACATTTACAATTTAGATCCCGCTCTGTAAAACAGGGCGACATCCACGCCGGCAGCATCGCGCCTTGTGCATGCGCGATTCGTGGACTCGTAGAGCTCCGCCATGCTCTCAGTGTGCCGCGGAAGCTGACTGTGCACTGACGTCTTGTGACTGCTTTGGGGCCCCACCTACTGCTAGTCAGTGAGATCAGAAACTGTACAACAATTCGCGCTTTCACTTGTAAGAACCAAAATACCAGAAAACACTCTAACAATGCCAGAAAAAGTCACTAGATTTGTCGCTAGTCGCTTTTGAGAAAATATGTCGCCAAGAGGGTTTGGAATGTCGCCAGATTTTGCTACAAAGTCGCCAAGTTGCCAACACTGCACAAGAGACTGATGTTCTTTTTAAACTTTATTGTTGACCTTAACACACCAACAGCAGTGCTCAATTCCAACATGGTAGTTTTTCCGTCGCTGTCCACAACAGCAACACAATACTTCCTCGTTATCCATCAATCAAAAGTTCTCACTTTATTCGTGTTATTGAAGTACAGTAGTCCCTTTCAATTCCACAGCTTCTCTCTATCAGGGTTGGTCAAAAATGAATCAATTAATAAATTATACTGTTTTGTTGATGAATACGGTCTATTATTAGTTTAAAAAAAATGCATATTTAAACAAATTTTATGTTAATTTTGTCAAAATTAAAGCATAAAAATTATTCAAAGAGTATTCAAATGGAGGTATGTAGTATTCTACACTAGTCATTAGGTGTCAGTAATGTTACTGTAAAGGTCGGTGAGGCACACAACCTCCAGACTGGATCGCTGGAGCAACAGGCTTTTATTGCAAGTTTGAATGATCTTGCAACAGGAACAATAATAACAACATAATGATAATAATAATTATGTAGGCTACTGTTACGTTGCTGTAACCCAGCTACAGTAAAGCTAAAAGCTCAACTCTGAACTCCTGATGTCACTTCCTGTCCGCCATCCACTCATCTCCCCTTATGTCTTAAATGGCTTATTTTTTGTTATTCTGCCTACTATATTGAGGAGTGAAAAGGTGACTATAGGGGTGTTATTTCACGTGTAGAGGGCTCTAACAATGTTAAATACCATATTTAGAAGGTTGTAAACAGGTTTTCCACAAACAATATTCAATTTATAAAGAAGGAATCCGGGGGTCCGTAACCATTTAACTGCGATAAATGAGGGATTACTGCATTTAAATGACTATTCTGTGTTTTTGGACAAAATGTGACTATTTTCACTCTTGTAAATACCGTTTCATAAGTAGGGATTTGGCCACCGGTATCGGATGATATATAAACGACACCCAACCCTTCATCTGAAAAGGCTGTTGCTGTGGCGACGGTCAACCACGTTTTAGAACTTTCATGATGTGATGAATGTTCTACAGTCATTTAATTGGGCCGTAAACAAAAAAGACAACACTTCAAAAAGTATACAAGGCCTCCGCAGACAAATAGACACATAAATTCTATAACTCTTGAAAGAATCTCGCTGCTTGATGGATTTGTGCCATATGACTGGAGTGCGCACCGTTCAGGGACTCCGTGGCTTTTGTATCATGCGTAGCACTTTCATGCAAATGTTAATTCGCCGTAATGAAAGCAGTACTGTTGGGAGAAACGCCAACTATTCTCATCTGGCAAGGTACAAGGACAACACTGTCTTTGTTTAACGGAACACTCTTCTATTTGATGACATATAGATTGCGGCTGTAATGAAAGATGGTGTGTGTGCGCTCTGATGTCCCTGCTGTATTTTCAAGGGTGATGTAAGCCGTGTTCATGCGCAATACGGCGCACGAGGATGACAAGTTCTCCGTGTTCGGCGACTGAAGCCAACCTGGCGCCGCAATAAATGCTTTCATGCAATATGCTGGAGCTTCTGCAGCTTATGTGCAAGTCCATTCCCAATACATTGAGTATGGGTCCATCAAGCAGGGTAATTATGGTCTGTGGAGAGGAATTGTGAACTTGTGTGTATTTGTACAGGACCATAAACCTTTGATGCTTTCTTTATGGTATTTCTGCTTTGTAATCTTTTGTGGGTCTTCTGTGGGTTGATATATAGCATCTTAATGCTCAGTGGTGCCGCCCAGTTTGCCTCCCACTGGGATTAGCAGTCAGAGCTCAATGGCCGAGCACAAAGAGACATTTCATTACTTTGCATTTTTCCTCAAATTTGGCAATGTTGATTTCAGCAGTAAAACAGGAATTGCAACCCTTCCTGTCTGCTGCCTGTCTGCTTATCTGCAATGGCGATTTCTAAATGAATGAATTTGCACACCATAAAACACCCTCGCCCTATTCTGAATACTAACCTGTTTAATATTTAACCACAATCCAACACAAGAGTAATTATTTTCCCAAACAAATTATGCCTCAAGACAAAACCGACGCGATCCGATACGCCGCGGCTATACGTTCTCTGTCACCAGGAGCTATTAGTCATTTTAAATTATTTATCAAGCCACCGCCAGACAGGATTTGCTTCAGAGCAGTTTTATGAACGGTTCTGCCGCAACACAATCTTGAGAGCCTGTCCTAGTCCAGAAAAGCAATTTTTATGAAAAGCTGCTCTGGCTCATCCTGACACCCACCCCCCACACCCAAGAAGACTACATACCTTTGCAGTTCAAAAGGTCAAAAAAGAAAGAAATAAAAGTGTATTCGGACATATATGCCCATGTCAGTAGTTGGCTGGACGTATACAGTAGACCAGGGATGTCCAAAGTGCGGCCCGGGGACCATTTGGGGCCCGAACCAACAACAAAATGGAAAAACCAGCAGTAATTTTACAAGAATAAAGTAAAATATTTAGAGAAAAAAGTTGCAATCTATTTTAAAAACTTGTAATTTTACAAGATTAATGTAATGTCATTTTAGTAGCATAAAGGTTAAAATTTTAAAAGAAAAAAGACAGTTTTTTCTAAGTTATAATATGATGAGAAACAAAACATTGAATAAAGTTGTAGTTTTCGGAAAAATTAGGTTGGGGAAAAGTTATAATGTTGCGAGAAAAAAAGTCTAAATATTATGGGAATAAAGTCATAGTTACAAAAAGAAAATTCACAGGAAGAAAGTTGTAATAGTTGGAAAATTAAAAAAAAATCAATAACAGCAGAAATGAAAAAAACTGCTGTAATTTTATAAGAATGAAGTATGAAAAAAAACAACTTTAGCAACACTGATTAAAGAAAAAATATAAGTGGTAATATTATGGGAAACGCAACAAAATAAAGCTGGGATTTTTGGAAATTTAAGTTGGAGGAAAAGTTATTATTAGTTAATAAATATTATGGGACTAAAGTCAAAATATTATTAGAACCAATATTACAAGAAGAAAATGACAAGAGGATTATTTAAAAAAAACATTTAAATATTTGACAAATTCAAAAAAAAAGGAAAAAACAAAAACAAAGATAAAAGTAATAGGCCTTCTCACCCACATCACAAAGTTGAGATGCAGTTTTTTCTTAAAATATGCATAATTTCTGAGCTTATGTACATACAGTATGTTGTTTTGCAAAATATCCAAGTGGCAAAATTGCATCCTTTCATTTTTCACTGTGTGACCTTCGCTGGAATCTAACTTAAGCTCTTACAATACAAGATCTGTTGTGACTGTCCTGACTGCGAGGCACAATTTCTGCCATCTAAAAGCCAAGCCGCGTAAATTATTGCCATCCACAACGGATAACAGCACTAATGTAATATTACAAATTTATTCTCATAAGAAGGAATGTTTTCCTAAAATTACAACCTTATTCTTGTCATGTTACAGCTTTTTTGTTGAAAAAATCGACACTTAAGACTTTTTTTTGTAATATTACAAATTTATTCTCACAGCAATTACTATTTGTTGTAAAATTACTACCTTGGTCTTGTATTATTTCAACTTTTTCATTCATTTTTTCATAATATTACATATTTATTCTGCGAATAATTACATTATTTTTTTTAATTATAAAGGTATTGGCATTAAAATGACGTTATTTTTGTACAATTACTACCTCATTCTTGTACTATTAAAGTATTTTTCCTGGAAAAACAAGAAAAAAAATCTGAACTAGTGCAATATTACATATTTATTCTCAGAGTCACTGCTATTTTTTTCTAAAATTACTACCTTGTTCTTGCATTATTACAACTTTTTTTTTGGAAAAACAAGATGAAAAATTTGGAATGTAGATTAGAAATTCATTCTCACTATTATTTTTTAAATTATGACATTAGTCTTGTATCACTGCAACTTTTTTCTTGAAAAAGAAGAAACATTTTTTCATGACTTTTTTTGTAATATTACAAATTTTATTGTCATAATAATGATGTTATTTTGTAAAATTACAACTTTATTCTTTTAAAATTACAGTTTTTCTTGAAAACAATAAACAATTTTAACATTTTAGTAATATTACATAATAACAATGAATTTATTCTCACAATAATAATTGTTTTTTACATTACTACATTATTCTTGTATCATTACAACTTTTTTCTTGAAAAACATGTAACTTTTTTTCCTAGCTGCCTTTTTTTTTATATTACAAATTTATTGTCATAATAATGACGTTATTTTGTAAAATTACAACTATTATTATTTTTATATTATTTATTTTGAAAAACAATACAACCATATTCAGAACAAAGACTTTTTTCATAATATTACAAATGTATTCTCATAATAAGTACATTATTCTTGTATCATTACAACTTTTTCCTTGAAAAAAAGAAATAAATTTTCGGAACCTAAACTTTTTTCGTAATATTATATAATAATAAATGTATTCTCACAATAATTATTAATTTTTAAATTACTACATTATTCTGGTATCGTTACAACTTTTTTCTTGAAAAATAAACTTTTTTTCCAAACTGACTTTTTTTTATTAAAAATTTATTGTCACAATAATATCATTGTTTTTGTAACCTGATTCTATACTACAGCTTTTTTCTTGAAAAACTGACAACTTTTTGATGCTATTTTGTAAAATGAAAACCTTATTCTTGTTATATTACAGCTTTTTTTTTACATTTTATCTTCAAATATTTCTGGTGTAGACTTGTCAAAATGCTCATGCAATTTTTCTCATTTATTATTTTAAATCGCTTTACTTTTCACCCATCTCAACTTTGACAATTCATGAGCGTAAGCTTGCATTCTGTTTCTCAAGCAAGCTTTGTCTTTCCTTACTGCATATTTTCCATCCTGATGTTTAAATATTCATGCGTCAAGTGTATCGAGGTGCTGGGAAAGAAGAGAAATGGAACAAGGGTGGCGGGTGGTGGGGGCTACCCCCTTTTGTGGAACCTCCTCCTCAGATGGATGGCGGGCATCCTGGTGGCGGAGAGAGGGTCAGCAGGGTGCCATATGATTTATTTAGACCCGAGGGCGTCACTGCCAGTCAGCCGCTGATGACAGCCAACCCGCGTGCCCTTGATTCCACAGAAGAAAAGCCTTAAAGTGAAAAGAAAACGTTCTGTGTTCTGCGGTAGTTTGAGGGCGAGATATTTTAATGCCAACTTTATATTCACAGAATGCGATCCAACGCCTGCGAGGCTGAACGAGGTCACACCGGTGTGCCCCCGCCTCAACCGCTGAGGTGAGCCAATCGATACAGCGCAGCGCGACTGCAGCCTCGTGTGGGCGGCTCACTTTTATCAAGGCGCCTTAATTTCCGTCAGCCTAATGTCCTGGGAAATGTATGGAAATTGAACTGGGAGGGAGAACAAAGACGAGTAGCATGGATGAGAAACAATGTGGAGAAACTCACGCGCAAGTCTGTCTACTACTGGTGCTCGCATCCAGGTGGATGAAATAATTCATTATTTGGCTGAAACGGCTGCCAGGAGCTGACAAGTGTGTGTGTTGCGTTGCATATGCTTTACTACTGGTTGTTAATTAGCTTCGCTGCTACATGTCTCCTGAATGCTGGCTGCTCTGTGGAGACACGTGCAATAGCTGCCCAGAGGCACATTATAAATGAAAGAGGTTATTAGGATTCTGTCATGCATGCTAAGGTGTTATGAGTGTCATAAAGACGGCACAGTTGTGGATACAGGGAACCTTAATTATCATTTTAGGGGTCTTGAGGTTGCATGCCTGGTACCAATGGCAGCAATTGAGGGCCAGATCGAGAGACGCTGTATTTTTCTGTCATTTGCAATTCATTCGTCATTCAGTATTTACAACTCTGTATATTCATGTACTGCTTACAATACCGTAATTTTCGGTGTATAAGCTGCTACTTTATTCTTAAACTTTGAACCGTGCGTCTTATACAGCGGTGCGGCTCATTTACGGCTTAGTTCTAATCTCGTGACATCTCCTTTACTTCAGAACTAATACTAATTGTTTAAATACTGTGCCACTCACAAGTCACGGAGGAAACGGCATCAGTGAACTCACGACGTGCTTGTCAACCCATTGGAAATCGCAGGAGGTTATTGGATATCACAGTATAACAATATAACAGTCTGACTCACGGTGTCATCTTACAGAGAACACTAAACTCATCACACAGCAACTTAACACTTTACAAATTTACAAACATGTACCAATATGAAAATGTAAAAACAACTCTTTTAAAGTTTTCCCATAATGTACTGCGTCTGAGCAACGCATTTATTAGGGTGCTGCAATGACATCAGCCTCCCTCTGGGCTCCTCTGACTCTCTCTGGTGGACAGAGGCAGCATTGCAGCGCCGTCCATCCGTTTTGTATGCTGCTTGTCCTCCAATGAAATGCTTTGCTCAGATGAAATGCATTATGGGAAAACTTTAAAAGAGGAAAGGTGAGGAGAAAAGGAACCTTCAGCTGGAAAGCAAGAGAGAACGAAAAAGACAGAGACAACGGAGCCAGGACTCTGCCCAGCCGTCCCAACTTTGTGTGCCACACCTGCGGCAGAGACTGTCATGCCAGAATGGGACTGCTGAGCCACACCAGACCCTGCTCTCAACAACACTCATTATTGACCAACCGGGGCGTTACCATTGTCTCTCGAGACAGAAGGATGCCAGGTATACCTTTTGAGTGTTAAGTTGCTGTGTGATGAGTTTAGTGGTCTTTGTAAGATAACCGTGAGTCAGACTGTTACATTGAGTAATGACCTACTGTAATTTCCAATAGGCTGACAAGCTCGTTGTGAGTTTTTCATAGCTCATGATTGGTTCCTGTAATATGAAGAGCTGCCTGGTCCTCAGACTCGTGCGCACCACAATATGCCATTTTATGACGTGGACATGTGCGGCTTATAGTCTGGTGCGGCTTATATATGTACAAATCTGTTTTTTCCTCTATATTTCGTGGGTGCGGCTGATACACCGGAATTTATGATATATATTTTTTCATTATTATTTGTGGGAAAACCCATCCATTTGTGCTTTTACACTCCTTTTTTCAGAAAACCCATCTGTTTCACCATAAATTGGTCATCATAAATATGTGACAATAAAGCATCAAATGTACGTGTGCATGTACGTGACCAGTGGCAGAGATGCGTGGTGGCCACCCCCACTGGCCAGCTAGACATTTCAGGTATCAACTTATTGGCACCCCTATGTAATGGTCTCACCTTGGCCACCCCAGTGAAAAATGTCTGGCTATGCCACTGTACGTGACGCCAGTTTTCCTCAGTCAGCTTTCGAACAATCTGGCCTCAAAATTTGCAGCGAGGAGTTAATACTTGTATATGATCGTAAGTCATTACTGGAATTACATCAGGCAAGCGGTGTGGATTTTGTAGACGCGGCCTTGGAGGAACGCCTGCATCATCTTGGACTTCTAACCGGGACGATGCAGTGGCCTATGGTGGCGGTGCCACAGGAAACAGAAGCATGGTTGTAGCGCCAGCCCGAGGACCAGGCTAAAGGCTGCACCAGTGGTGTACAAACTGTGGTCCGGGGCCATTTAGGCCCGCAGCTGTTTTTTTATTGGCCCGCGGCACATTCTAAAAATATAATTTAACAACAAAACTTCACCTATATCACAAAGCTGAGATACAGGTTTTTTATATATATATATACTGTAGTATATACTTCTTAGTATATATCTCAATATGTGTCCTGTGATGGGCGACCACTCCAGGGCTTAGTCTGCCTTCCACCCAAGCTGGCTGGGATAGGCTTCAGGCACCCTGAACAGGATTTGCGGTAGAGAATAGATGGATGGATTATTATTATTTTTTTTTTATTGGACAGCCACAATATGAAAAAAAATCGGGTAGGAGCCAGCATTTATTAGAAATAACAAACATGATGGCTCTTGGCCCTGCAAATATACAGTTAAATAAAAATCCAGCAGCAAGTCAAAGCCCCAAAGTCAAGACGAGTCAAGAAACAGCACGCCACAGCACCCATCCAGTCGGGTTGAACCTAATGAAGGCTCATCTGCATAAGTAATAATGTGCCACTTGCTTGAGGGGAAAGAGAGCACATTTCCAGGTACAGGAAAGGAATGCAAAACAACGACCTCCCACACACGCACACTTCCATCGCCCTGCTGTCTCCGCTCACTCCACTTTCCCGAGAATCCTCTCACGCACAGCACCTGTACCTAAAACAGCATCACCGCCTCCCTGTCCTTTTCTCATCGACTTCATCTTCGCTTTGCAGCGGCCCGCAATCTGACGCTGAGCTAGCACATATGCACACATCAACGGACGCTTCACTGAGCAGTGACTAACATGCGGCCTTGTGTATTAAGATGCCCCCCGATGCCTCTTCACATGGTGGCAGAGTCAATGTGCTGGAACGCCTGCTCTAGCTGTGTGTTGCTAGCAGCAGACAGACAGACCAATAGGCAGACAGACAGACGGGGGCCGAGGCTCCTCTTACCAAGCACTGCCTCAGCCTCTGATGGAAACAGATACATATTTCAGCACTTATTAAGACTGCAACATATAAGCCTTGGGGGTGTCAAGGATCCTGTGGTAGCATTAGGTACCTGTCTTGACCAGGATAGCGAGTACTATGAATATATGAGTAATATACAGTAAGATGTAGAAATCGCTTCTCCGAGAGCAGGGGTGTCCAAATTTCCAGTGAGGGCCACATAATGAAAAATGAAACGCTGCAAGAGCCACTTTGATATTTTGTAAAGCAACACATGTACAGTAGACATGCTAGAATTGATATATATTTCAAGAAAAAACTGCATCTGGGCTCTGCGATATAGGTGAAAAAAACTATTATTTGTATCAACTTCAGTCTTGCTCTTTTCTCCCCATTTTTGCTGTCGGTTTATTTTTATTTTCCAAATATTTAAACTTTCTTCATTAATAATGTTGGTAAAATTTTTTCTCATAATGTTATGACATTATTCCCACCATATTTTTAATTTAGTCCTATAATGTTATAAATATTTCCTCAAGCTAATTTCTCCAAAATTACAACTTCAATTTGTATAGTTTGCTTCTCCCAATATATAAACTTTAAGAAAATTCAATATTTTTCCTTTAATATTTAAACTCGAAATGCTACTGAAATGCGATTATTTTTCCTCATAATATCTATTCTGGTAAAATTGTGACATTTTTTTCTCGTGAGACTACGATTTCTTTCTCTTAATATTTTGACTTTATTCTTGTAAAATTATGGCAGTTTTTTTCCATTTTCTAACTTTCTTGTGTATTTTCTTTTCGTAATATTATGAATTTATTCCCACAATAATATTACGTCATTCCCATAATATTATAACTTTTTCCCCAAGCTAATTTTCCAAAATTTATTTTGTTTTGTTTGTTTCTCCTAATATTTCGACTTTAAGAGAATAAATGATTTTTTTCTTTAATATTACTTTCCCTCATAATACCGAGTTTATTCTCGTAAAATTGTGGCTTTTTTCTCATTCGAATTTGACTTTTGTCTCTGAATAGTTTGATTTTATTTTCATAAAACTACGTCATTTTTTTCCCCAATTCTGCTGTGTTTTTTCTCCAACTACTTCAACTTTGTTCTTGTTATTTATTTAAATTAACATTATGACTTTATTCCCATAATATTTGGACTTTATTCCCATGATATTGTACCTTTTCCCCAACCTCATTTTCCCAAAATTACTATTTCATTCTGTTTTGTTTGTTTCTCATAATATTATGACTTTAAAAGAATAATGTCTTGTTTCCTTAATAATTCAACTCAATTTTTTGCTCATAATCTTACAATCGTAATTAATTTTAAAAAATGATTGTTATATTATAACTGTCACGTAATATTTGGACTTTATTCTTGTGAAATTACTGCTGATTTTGATCATTTTTAAAATTTTCTTGTTAAATTCTATTTTAGACTGTGCCGCGGACCATAAATGGCCCCCGGTCCGCACTTTGGACACCCCTCTTTGTCTCAGACATTCAAGCTGAGGACACAGTAATTTTAAACACACCTAATAAGCCTTTTAGTCTTTCGTCCACATGCTTTTTCTAAGGGTTTTCACAAAGTCTTGTTTTGTACAATGAGACAGTGTGCACACTATTATATCCCATGCATCTGGTATTATTTATTGTTGCTTAATAACTTTATATTCAAGGGGGATGTTCTGCTTTATCTTGGGCTTGTAATTGGCTCAAATGGCCTTAGGATCACAGCCCGTGACTACATTTAATGTGGGCAGAAGACGAATTGGACTGGAATGCTGGTTATGTCGGATTATTAACAATGACAGGGGGAACATTCCTCAAAAAGAACCAGCGGACTCTGATGCAACACCTGGTGTTGATAAGTAGATGACAATTGTACATGAATGCAAATCTATATCACTTAGAAATACAGCTATATAGAGTTTGCTCCATGAGTTATTGGATGAAGTCACACTCGGAACATGCAATTTAAATGTCACTCACAACAGTGAAAGGCATGCTGCTGTTCCATAATGAAGGTTTATTTTGGGGGATGAATGCAATTTTGTCTGAAGCCCCGACAATTTCCTGTTACTCTGCATAATCCACACACCTCCAACACTCTGCCAAACTGCTGACATCAGGTTGTGTGGATTATCCGGAATAATTGTGTTGAAAGCGCCACATTCCATTCATTGCAAAAGGTACCGAGTCCCAGCAGGAAATCATGTCAGAGACGCTGAAAACCTAACATCTGAGATCGAAACCATTTTTGAGAGCGACAGCCGGTATATTACGTCTCCCGTTCTTCATCAGCTGCCGCCACGAGTCCAGCTTTCCTCACTTGCGTTCTCCTTCTTCAACGTTAAGGTCTTTGCCTGGTGAGGTATAGCGGACATATGCAGTTGAGGCAAAACAATAATCCATTTATCTGTTGAGGTGTAAGCTTGATGAGGGAGGCTTTGCCTGTTACATCATCAGCTATAAGCAACACGGAGGGGGAGCAGAACGTACAGTGCCAAGATAAGGTCAGTAACCCAGGCAGACACTGTGGCTCCTCGAACATTGGCTACTCAGCATTCGTGGAAAATTTGTGGTTTAGTCATCAAAAAAAAAACAAAAAAACAATTGGACTTTTTTCCTTCGAAAATAGGCTGTTTTTTTCCGCAGAAAACATGTCTCCTTCAATCAGTAAGGGATAATGTAGATAAAATGTACGACGTACATGTACCACGAGAAAGAAGAAATGCTGCTCTTTAATACAGTTGACAAGCCAGCATTTCAAGAAACGCTCCAAACGTTTGACAGACAGTTCCACAACTACAGAGTGAAAGATGACCTATTAAAATAAATATTGTATTAACATGATATATTATGATATGCTATTATTGTTACCAGGAATGTCGGTGTATAAGTTGCTACTTTTTTCTTAAAGTTTGAACCCTGCGGCTTATACAGCAACTTAACACTCCAAAAGTATACCTCAGAAATATACAAACATGTACCAGTACAAGTTTAAAATGAAGAAAAAACAACACTTTAAAGTTTCCCCATAAGGCATTGCGTCTAAGCAACGCATTCATTGGGGTGCTGCAATGACGTCAGCCTCCCTCTGGGCTCTGTACCCCAGGCTCCTCTGGCTCCCTCTGGTGGACAGAGGCAGCATTGCAGTGCGATCCATCGACAGTATGTTGCTTGTCCTCCAATGAACTGCTCTTCTGGCAGGAATGCATTAAAGGAAGACGTTAAAATAGCTGCTGTTTGTTATTTTAAACTTGTATTGGTACATGTAATGTATATTTCCTAGGTATCTTTTCAGTGTTAAGTTGCTGTGCGATGAGTTTAATGTTGTTTGTAAGAGGACACTGTGAGTCAGACTGTTGAATTGATTAATGACCACCTGTGATTTCCAATGGGTTGGCAAGCTTGCCGTGAACTTTTCCATAGCTCATGATTGGCTCCTGTGAAATAAAGAGCTGCCTGGTCCTCACACACTCGTGCAGACCCCAATATGCCATTTTATGACATGGACACATGCGGCTAATACACCGGTGGGGCTTATATAAGACAAAATCAGTTTTTTCCTCTAAATTTAGTGGGTGCGGCTTATACACCGGGATTTTTGTTAGTTATTATCATTCCTCTATATATCGTTTGCGGCTCATTTGGTCTCAAAAAATGTTGACAATAATATCGTTTATGGTCAATTTGTGCGACAATAAACATTTCAAAAACGCGCCTGCAAAGTTTGGTGACTCGGTTACATAAAAAAGCTTGTTCGTTCCGTCATGTTTTTTCTCATTGTTCTTTTCTTAAAATTTATGTTAAAATCTCGTCTTGTCTCATTCTTTTGGACCCGACCTTGTGTATCGTCTCCTCTCAATTTGACATTTCTACAGCACTGCAAACTACAACCACAATCATAAAAATATTGTCCAATTCATGCCTCTCTGACCGTGTCAGTCAACTCTGATCTTTAGTACCTTCCTATAGGCAACATTATTGATGTAGCCCTATGACTGGATCTCCTTAGATCACACTGGTGTCCCTAATGAAGTGACCCGAGCAAAATCCGTCATTTTAGGCAGCGTTCCATTTTTGTAATAGTTGACAGCTGAGGACCATATATGTATTCAAGAGGCACTGAAGCAAACAAAACCAAAACTGTAAGCGCGCCGGGAGCTGCTCTTGCAAATAGCAAGCTTGAATTCGTTTTTTTTTTTTTATTTGCATGAGTCAACGTTGTGGAAAATCCATAACTCATTTGCAAGGCTCTTACAATGTGTACGTGAACATAAACAAGCACACGTACAGAGTACAAATACATGTGAATGACGGGTAGAAAAAAAACCCCTGCAAATGGATGGAGAGAAAAAGTCCTAACAGTTGTGCATGTGCAATATCTACGATGAACGGGATATTACTTTGGTCTCAAAAAGTGAAGAAAAATGCAAATATGCTCTGAACCATTATCTCAGTCTTACGTAAGTTCACCTCATCTATCCAAAACAGCATTTAGAGGAGAGAGGAAAAAAATAAAAATAAAACATCAGCGCACAAAGACCAGTATTTAATTCAACTAAGCTCAAAAAGATGAAAGCGGAATGTTTTGGCTAATGTGGGAGAAATAAAGTAAGACAAAGCCAGTCTGAGCTGCCAAATGACAGCCGTGTGCAGTCAGTAACCTGTAAAAGAACCATACAACATGCCAAAAACCATCCATCTTCTCATCTGAAACCATCAAAGACAGTTTAATGCTCTCATCTGAGCTTTTGAACACCCTGTGAAATGCACCCACGGCCAACGTGTGTTCCCTGCCCAAACCTCATGCACTGCAGTGACCAGAGCTCAGACTCGACTCGGCCGGCACAATCAATCAAACGCTCCTGCTGTAAAACGTAAGACCTTTCAGGAATGAAAATAAACAAGAAAAAAAAGATGTACAATCACATAAGCGTCTCCTTTTTTGGCGTCCAATTTTTGGTTTTCCTCCCCTTCCGCTGCTTTATAAAGAGGAAATGAAAGGATAAAGTTGCTGCTCTGCTCTACTCAGCCATCCCCCACAACGCTCAAGAGCAACAACAAGATAACCGGTAGGAAAGTTTACATCAAGATGAGCGACTTAGCCTTATGGTTCCATGCACTCGTTAGGCCATGTCAACACGAACACGGATATTTTCAAAACCGCACATGTGCCCCCTCATCCCCTTCATCTTCATCCACGCAGTGGCGTCTTCCTGTCCACACAGAAACACATGCGCACGTCAAAGTAATGTCGGTGCAGCACCCATGGACTCTTAAGGCAATTTTTGCCAACATCGTTTCCGTAGATGGCACAATAACAAACATGGCGATCCGCACAAGAAGATACGTGTAGACTGCTAGCGAGTTACTTTTCAGTCGTTTATTTCACATTTGTCAGCCACATTTATTGAATAAAAACCTTTGAAAATGTATGTAACACATGTTCTGTGTTAAAATGTAGCACGACCATCCCATAAACTCCTGTGTGTCTGGCTAACTGTCCCTGTTTAATTGCTTCCATGACAGTAGTTACTGTATGTACCACAAAACAGGCATATATAATCGGGAAGCACTCAGTGTGTGTGTCTCGTAGCAGTACGAGTTTTAGAGAGCAAAGCAGCAGCAGCAGCATCCTCGAAGCGCACAATGGCACCTTTGCTTATCAATGTAAAGCGAAAATACAAGTGTGTTTATGCTTAAATATGCAAAAAGTCATTTCAGTATGCTTAAAGCCAGCAATGTAATGTTTGCCATTTGCACACATTAAATTCTACTCGTCTAGTGTGGAAATGATGGTACATAATTGTTGCATCATCTGTCGGCAACAAGCCAAAAGCTCTATCCTCGCTGTCCACACACATACGTGAAAGACGGCATTATCAAAAATCTTCACCCTGACTGGAGTTTTCCAAAAGCTCAATTTTTAAAGCAAAAACGTCTGTTTGCGTGTAGACAAAGGCCAAAAGGCATAGAAAAATATGCGTTTTTTAAATTAAAATCTGTATTTGTGTGGGAATATCCTTCATCGAGTGACTGAGGCCAAATAAATTGGTACTGGACTTGGGACATACTTGAGACCTACAGTCTGCTTGGTATGAGCATGAGCGCCCAAACAGGGTGTAGTCAAAGTTAGAACTGCAACAATTAATCATCCATCCATTTTCCATGCCGCTTATCCTCTTTAGGTTCACGGGAGTATGCTGGAGCTTATTCCAGCTGACTTCCGGCGAGAGGCAGGCTACACCCTGGACTGGTCATCAGTCAATCGCAGGGCACATATTGGCAAACAACCATTCACACTCACATTCATACCTATGGACAGTTTAGATTTTATGGTCAATTTTGAGGCTGGAATGTGGGAGGAAGCTGGCGTACCCGGAGAAAGCCACGCACGCACTGGGAGAACATGCAAATTCCACACAAAGTTGCCCAATGGAGATTTGAACCCATATCTTCCAGATCTCCACATTTTTGTCTCTTTTCTTATATGTTGCAAAACAAACCACATACTGTTTTTGTTTGTTTCATTCTGATTTGGTCCGTTTCTGGCCCAACCGATTAATAGAAACAAGAAACTTCAGATAATCGACTGTGAAAATAATCGTTAGACAATGTGATGGCTCCTCCTGGCGGTTATTAATAGTATCAGCCACCAATATCAGCAAAATACTCGTAATAATCCACAAAGTCAAAGCCAAAGAGCACTCACCGACACACAAGCACATGCACGTACTGCATATGTGTCTAATTAATGTGTTCGACCCTTCCTGCCGCCGTTATTAATGATTAACTTGCACAACAGAAATAAACTAAACAGCTCAAAAATAATCCACAAAGCTGTGTTGATGCAGTATCTGTTTTTACATGGGCATTTTTGAAATTTTTTTTTTGTTTTTCCCCACTCAAAAGCAAAAAGAGCTGGTGGTGCTATAACCTCTAAGCCAGGGTGTCCAACGTGGGGGCAGGAGGCCATATATGCAGCATATTTACATGGGTTGGTTTAAAAAATGTAAAAGTGGCCCCCAAATCCATTTGTATTTTTTCAGTATGCGGCCCCTGGGTGAAAAAGTTTGGACACCCCTGCTGTAAGCCAATCGAAAGCTGGGAAAAAAGCCATTCCTGGAAAAGGCACTATGACAACAATGGCAACATTTGACAAAAATATTCTTTTTAAATACCTATGTTTGTGTGGTGTCCGTTACACATGCAGTTAGGTATGAAAGTCAATAATCCACCTATACATATACTAATAATACACCCCACGAGCCACAATTGGGGGTGTACATGTGCTTATGTGTTTTGGGTAGGTGTGCGCATGCAGTAAATGATGGGTACCGTCACTCTGACACACCTGTTCTCTCCTTATTCTCAGCCCCAACACCGGGCCAGAGACGCGAGCAGAGCTCAAGTGTCTCTTTGTGTCAACATCAACACTGCCTTAGCTCAAACACTTGGGTTGAAAAGAGACATAGAAGAAAGAAAGTTCTTCCCAGGGAGTCATCTGGTTCTAATGCAAGGTCCTCTGGTGTGGATTACAGGCACATATTACAGGAGAACTCAGAATGACCCTTCATTTCTATCCCAGGAGAAATGGGAGCCATCTATGGAGATGGGGGGGATGAAGGTCCATGATTAGTGTTGCTAGTGTTTCGGAAGCTTGCTTGCAAAACAGGTTAAAAGAATCATTGTGGGTGTCCCTTTGTTCTGAACAGTATATGAGCACATTTACATTTACTTAAGAAGCTGAGGAACTTACCTGTAGTATCTGGACTGTAAATACGTGGAGCACACCGCTTTGGACACATGGCTTGCTGAGCCAAAGTCAATGACCTTCACCCTGTAGGGCTGACGAGATGGATCCACAAGCATGATGTTCTCCGGTTTCAGGTCGGCGTGGATCAAACCCAGACTCTTCAGCTTCATCAGCGCTGTAGCCACCTGTTGTAACACAGGTCGGATGTATTTAAGCGGCAGCGGGCTGAACTTGTTCTGTTTCAGGAAGTCGTACAGGTTCTGCTCCAGCATCTCAAACACCAGGCACGTGTGGTTCTTGTGCTGGAAGCACTCGTAGGCCCTCACAAAGTTGTAATCGTCCGCGCTCTCCGTGCTGAGACGTGCCAGGATGCTGACTTCAATCTGACCCTGCCGCGCGTACGACGGGTGGTTTTTTAGGATCTTGATTGCCACGATCTCGTTGGTACCCCTCTTCCAACACTTAACCACCTGCCCGAAAGTCCCTCGTCCCAAGAATTCCAGAACTTCATAGGTGTTGGTCATGGAGCAGAGCACCTCGTGCTGCACCAGATGGTAGTCCCCTTCATTGTTGGAGCCGCTGTTCTTAGACGTTGCCGTGGAGGCGGCGGTGGCCACGGTAGCCACTGTGGCGCCACTGGCTGCTCCGTTCTGGATCATCAGTGGACCGTGCTCCTCTATTATCTGCACACTACTGTTGTTGTCAAGCTCCTCACTCTTGCGTTTAAGCCCACATCGCTGGTAGGTGTCAAGGAGACTGACCGTGCTGCGGCGGGTCAGATTGTGAACCCCGCTTCCCCCGCCGCCCCCTCCGCTGCCGTTGCTGCCTCCACCCCCGCTGCCCAGCAAAGAGCCTATGGCCCCTGAAGTGCTGCTGGCTGAGGCAACCACAATGTGGCCTGCGCTGGCTGGGAAGATGAGCGCCTGCTCGTAGGGCAGGGTGGAGCTGGCCACCTGCAGGGAGCTGTTAACGCCGAGGGGGCCGCTCAGGGCCGACACGTTCTTGCTGCTGTTGTGGCTGTACACTTTGTTGTGCGTGCCGTACCCTGTCATATCCCAGTTGCAACTCTGCTCCACCTTCAGTTTCTTCACGCTAAAGAAGGCACTTGACTGAAGAGTGTGAGGGGAGAACACTTGCACTTGCGAGGCCATACCTGGGACAAGAGGGCACAAGAGGGGAGGAGCGATGAAAGGAAAGTGAGAGGTTAGGAATTTCGGAGTCCATGAAACATGAGTGGTAGCTACAAGTTTTAAATAAAGACAGCTTGGGTCAGAGCAGGTCATTACAACACCAAGCGGATATACATCAGCATGTTACCCTCATTAATTACACACTAAAGGAAGTATCAAATAACCTTTCAAATAAGAAGCCTACCACTTACTATTTTACAATACACTCCTGTTCAAAATGTAAGGCCAGTTGAAAAACTGCAAGAATTTACATTTTGTACTGTTGGATCTTAAGGAGGTTATATGTAGAGCTTCAAAATGCAAAAAGAAGAAATGGGAGTAAGACAAAAACATTTTTCCCAGGTACACATACACACACACTGGGCATACACAAAAACAACCTGAGCATTCCTTGGACCTCTGTGAGCGGCATCAGATGTGCACACTGTCGTAAAGCACCTGTCCAAAACCTGAGAACTGAGAACTTCCATTCGGTCATATTTTGTATATGACTGGTTTCAAACAGAATGTAGTTTTCTTTATACTCAACCTCACACAAAACAAGCCGTGGTCTCAAACAACTGACCATCTGAATCGTGTAGAAAACCTCTAGTATCATTTCGATTTCCATTTGTCTTTGAGAAACAATACAAGCAGTTGACGTTTGCGAAGTACAAGGAAGAAGAGTCCTGAAACCCCGTGTGCATACAATGCTATGTCTGATCACTACAAACCACAACTCTTCCTTCTTGTCACCTATTAAGCTTTATTCTTTTGTGAGTACTTTGTGTGTACTCACCCATTATCCAACTATGTTCTGTTTTATTTCGTTTGTCAATACCATGTCTTATCACTCGTACACTCATTACTTGCTCTTCCTTATTATAAGTTCATTGTCATTACTCGCCTATTATCAAACTATGTTTTGTTATGTCTATTTCATATTATTTACTAAGACTGCCAAATCAAGAAGTACGGTGACAAGAAATCTGACTAAAAGTGAAACTTGACTACTATTTTTTCTACTATTTATCACATTATTACATGATCTCATTAATTTTCGATGTATTCAACTAGAAGAGAGGAATACAGGAAGTGAACAGATCTATTGAAAGTGATGTAAAACGGATGGGCGCGGGGGCAGGATTAAATAAGATTTGCTTCTTCCTACTCCTTTTGGGCATGTGGAACTGTGAACTATAAAATGTGATGTATTCCAGTCTAACTGGTGTTCAAATAAATGAAACCATTACATTATCATTACCATTTCTCGCTTACCATTTACTGTATATTGTTAAGTAGGTGTACTTTCATTTCCTTATTTGACTTTCACTTTCTGTTTTAAAGCAGGCTGTTGTGGCAATATTTCATCCTGGAAATGGACTTTTGTCTAAATAAAAAAATTAAATTAAATTAACTCTCAACCGACATTCCGGTCCCTTCGGCAACACAAACTCGGCATAACATTTTCTTTATCCCGTACATCCGGCCATCAAAATAAAAGCACAACATTAAAACATGCACAGTTGCGCCACACATTCACTCCACACTTTTCACCTCAAAAACTCGCTTGGTACTTTGGTTTTGCAGCATGTTTTATACAGCGGCCCTTTCTCATTCAAAAATGAAAACATCACACCCAGTTTTACCTCTTGTTCCTCTGTTTGCACATACCCCGACAGCCAGTCCACATTAAAAGAACCTCTTTTTTTACATTGGCTTGGTGAGTGGATGTTGCACTGCCTGTTTGTTTCGCCATAATACAGGGTTAGTGGGCAGCATTTAGCTCTCTTAACTCTGATGCAGAATAGGCTGTACGCTAACCTGCAAAACAGCGGCATGTACTACACTAATGAATTGATTGGCTGCGGAAGTAAATACGTGCAAATAGGATCTTATGATTGGTTGGACAGTGTTGGTCATTGTGTAGTATATTGTTACTGCTTGCTGTTCCCTGTCACACACTGAGTTGCATTGCAAAATGGTACAGAACAGGTCTAAGTGTTTATTTCATTTACATTTCAGGCTGGAATGTATTTTGTGTGCTGCATGGATTTGCTGTGCGCTGCGAACACAAGAGCAGTGCGCAATTGCTCTTAGAGGAAACATTGATTTTGACTAAGCAATTTATTAAAAACAAGCAATAAAGTGAAATAGGCTGTTCATCCGCTGATCAAAACTGGAAGACCACAGCCTTTAAAAGCCAAAATCTTGGCACAAATGTGGATTCAATGTCATTTTCTGTCAGGTATTCACACTGTCTGATATCTTTGATGGCAAAGGCAAAAAAGCTTTCGCTTTCAACGCCGTTAACTTGTTGAGCTGCGTAAGCAAGGCCTCTCGCAGATCCTGAGGGTTATGGAAGAAAAAAAGTGAACTGAGGGACACCGGCCCTGAGCGGGACACCGGACCATCCTTGACCCAAAGAACAAAAAACGTCTTCAAATGCCTGATCTCCTTCAATGCAACAAACGCTGACATTGAAAAGTGGAAGAAGCTTTTATTCTCTGATGAGAAAAAATGGACCTTTGATGGTCCTGATGGCTTCCAACATTACTGGCATGACAGGGAGACCCCACTTGAGATGTTGGCATCATGATCTGGGCTGCTTTTTTCTTCAGTGGTACAACAGAGCTTCAGGTTGTGCAGGGGCGTCAAACGGCAGCTAGCTATGTGGAGATGTTGCAGGGGGCATCCCTCGTGACTGAAGGCCCTGCTCTGTGTGGTAATGACTGGCTTTTTTAACACAACAACTCTGCAGTTCATAATGCCCGCCTGACAAAGGACTTCTTCCAGAGGAATAAGCTCACTCTTTTGGACCATCCTGCGTGTTCCCCTGATCTAAATCCAACTGAGAAGATTTGGAAATGGATGTCAAGGGAAGTTTACAAAAATGGACATCAGTTCCAGACAGTGGATGCCGTCCATGAAGCCATCTTCACCACCTGGAGCAACATTCCCACTAGCCTCCTGGAAACACTGGCATCAAGCATGCCCAAACCAATTTTTGAGGTGATTGAGAAGAATAGTGAAGCTACTCATTACTGAGGAGTTTTTTTGGATAATTTTATTTCTGGCTATTTTAGGGGGGTTGTTTTTTTCTTTTTAAGCTACGGTCTTAAACTTTTGATCAGCTGATGAACAGTATATTTCACTTTAATGCTTGTTTGCTCTAATTTTTTTCTTACTCACATTTCTTCTTTTTGCATTTTGAAGCTCCACTTAGAACCTCCTTAAAATCCAACAGAGCAAAATGTAAATTCTTGCAATTTTCCAACTTGCCTGAAAGTTTTGATCGAGAGTGTGTATGTATGTATGGAAACAAATCAGGTTAAAACTGCTCATTTACAGGAAGTACTGCTTTCCTGAATGCTTCTGCAGAAATGTAACAAAACAAAATCAACCTTTCGCAGGCACCTACATATACTGGGAGACACAAACATACAGTACATAAAAACAGGGCAACAAAAAAAGTCCCAAGGAATGATTGCAATTTCTTTCTTCACTGCACAAACCAGCCGCTGCATTTACTGGGACACAATAACTCACTTTGGGGGGAAGACATTTTTGTTCAGAAAGCTATAAGAGCAGAAGAAGGGAAGTGAACTCTATCTCAACTACAGATCCTGGCGACAACAAAACAAAAGCAAAACTGCACAACTGTGCACTTAACTCTTGGGAACAACATGCCTCAGAGTAAGCAGAAGCCCTTCCAAGCAAACAACTGCCCCAAAATAGTCGCTTTCTTTATCTCCCTCTTTTTGCAAACAGGCTTATTTGTGGCATTGAAATGATTATGACTGCATGGGAAAGATTATATACAGCTTGTAGTTTTATTGTGCAGTGTTGGGTAAGCCATACGGGCCTGACTGTAAACAATGAGAGAGCGTCCACCTGGCTATTCCCAATTTCCCACACACATAATTAAGTTTCACCGTTGATGAACTGTGTGATTTTAACCCTTTATACGGCACGAATAGCTTTAAAATCATATCTGGTGATTTAAATTGAAAATTTGTTTCTTATCAGCATTATAAGCAGTTGAATCCAAACGATTTCTCCCTGCCAATGATAATGAAAACATTTTCGTATGAAGTATCGTTATAAATATAAGGATAATGATTCATCCATCCATCCATCCATTTTCTATACCGCTTCTCCTCATTAGGGTCGCGGGGGTATGCTGGAGCCTATCCCAGCTGAATTCGGGCGACAGGGCGACCAGTCAAGGGTGGTCGCCAGCCATTCATACCAATGGACAAATTACAGTCACCAATTAACCTAACATGCATGTTTTTGGAATGTGGGAGGAAACCGGAGTACCCGGATTCAAAATAAGAAAAAGTTTTGTTGATGTTTGCTTCCACCACATTTCGCAACTGTAACGGCTACGGGATCTCTGAAAGGACACAAGAGACGGACGCCGCTTGAATTTATTTATTCTAAATTGTATTCTAAACTTAAGAAAGGGTGTGAAACTGAGTGGGGAAAATGTATGTCCGAACCACGAAGTGGTGAGGGGCAACTGTACTCCAATTCACAACTTTCTGAATCTGCGCTCTAAGCATCATGGGAACTTTCAAACATAAATTAGCCGCATCACTGTTTAAGCTGCAGGGTTCACAGCATGTGAAAAAAGTAGCATCTCATAGTCCGGAATTTACGGTAATAAAGACAGTAAGGACATCTGTCCTACGTAAATGCACGATATTAACCATCAAAATAAAAGATTACATTGAATTTCCCTGCAGAAAATCGCTGTAGCTTTATGTTATGTTCTTATCAGCCACATGAGTGAGCATGCATATTTATGGTGTATTGTAATGACTGGTCACTTTGTCCTGAGTTATGATTATGACAACTTCAGTAAAAAGCTGTGTTATTCAATGCTTTATTGTGTATTTTAACAACCTCCTCCATTTTTTTGTCTCCCCTCTCGCTTTGCTTGGACTTTACAGCTATCTCTACAGTCATCTGGTCTTAGTCCTAATGCCGCAGGATTGGAGCTACAGTGAACATTAGAGGGCTCACAGTAAGCCTGACAAGTGTTGCAGCTCATGTAGCACCTCTATGCATCCCACATTACATATTAAAACATTTTATGTGAATGTTCTCTGCATGATGATCCATATATAGTTTTTCGTACACCTAGCACCACGTGTTCTGTTGGTATGGATTGTCCGGCATGGTAATGAAGAACGTCCGTGAGGCTATTAGGGGCAAGGCTCTCTGCTAATCACATAAGCTCTGAAGGCCAGATGTCACTTCTTGGATTACCGATTCCTGTGCCTGTACTTTTCTCTAAATATAATTTGAATGATGGGTTGCGTCACTGAGTGGCGTCAACAGAGTGTGACTGAAAGCCTGACAGGATAATCACAAGCACGGACAGTAAGATGGATGGACGGACACAGGGATGGATGATCCTCGTTCTGGAAAATTCCAGCATATCAACCGGCATGATGAGGGAAATTTGTGGCTTTTTAAAGGGGTGGTCTGAAGCTGGCTCCTCTTTGCATTAACTTGATTCCTGTACAGACCCTGATCTCAGTCACTCAGATGTAACACTGTGGTCAAAGAGTTCACTTGACATTGGCTGCCTGGTGCAATGAACTGAAGGCCACACATGTTCCCTTAAACTGCTTAAGCTCCTGAATTAGAAGTGGATGTTTAGAAATACACAAGAAACAGGCCTGCCTTGTTATGATTGTGTGTCCAGCTGCTTTTAGGCAATGAATGTGAAAGTTGGACCAACAAAAGCGCAATGTTAAGGCCTGTGGAGCACAAATAAGTAATTAAATGAACCAACACTAGGAGGTTAAATGGCTGGAATGTTATCTCATGACGACACACACAGGGAACAATGTGACTAATTATACTTCACGGGGTTAGTCCGGCTCATGAACCGTTCGCTTCGTGAAAAGTTGAGACATTTATCGAGGAAAAGGCTTCTTGAGACGTCATCTGTACTTCTGTGAAGAAGGTGTCGGGGACAACTCCTGTACGACTGAGAGCCTACACAGACGCATTGAGACATTTATGATTTTTTTAATTTGTACCTTCACTTAAAAATCTATTTTTAAGTGCTTGAATGTCAGAACTGTACTCTGTTACACATTGACAATGTTTAAACACCCTCAGGAGACAAGATTTCCATTTTGCATACCTATCCCAAAAGTATGTACCCGGCACATTGGAATTAAGGATCCCAGAGAGGCATTTTCCACTATTCTGAGGAAGCATGTTGAAATGCTAATAGTCGATGTTTTCAGGAAGATTATGTCTCTGTCAGGGGCTTGTTAATCTTCTTTTTGGGAGGATCAGGGCTGTGCTACATACCATACCATGAGAGGGTAAGGACGGCCTGAAAATGAAGGAGATCAGAATGCGACTGAACTGACCTGCTTCTGTTTGCACTGTCTTATTAAATTTGCCATTTCTACTCTTCACAGACAGTATTGATGAGGGGCCCTATGTGAGCCTTTCACTAAGAAACTCCCAACTTGTACTAGCCCCAGGTTTTCTGTTTGAGAACATGCAAAAGGATTTTTCATTGCTTTATTGTCCAAGTCCATAAAAACGGATCATTATTTCAATGTGAGCCTGCACCATACTGGATAGGCGCAAAGTGAGACGGCAGTCGTCACCTAGTAGATTATCCACAGACAGCAGTCATGTTGAGATGGTGACTGCATATATTTGGACTACTTGCGGAGGCCGCCAGTGTAGGTGTGGGGGAAGGAGAACTTATTAGTTAATTAGTTCACTTCTGACTGTCTAGACAAAGAATTATTCCACTGACGTTTGTGTGGGTGTGTTAAGCTTTGCTTGCCACATTTTATTCTCTCTAAAAAACATCTAGCCTTTACACCATATAGGAATGCTGCACACCCTGGTTTCACCAAGCTGTTCATTTTAATTCTGGACGCATAATTTGCCTTTGAATTTTTAAAAGTGAAAAAAAAAGTACAGTAATCCCTCATTTATCGAGGTTAATCGGTTTCAGACCCGACCGTGATAAGTGATAAGTGATAAGCAAAGTAGGATTCCCCAATTATAAATTGAATATTTTCATAATTACCGCATAGAAAACGTGTTTACGACCTTCTAAATATGCTATGGAGTTATATTTGTGCCTTAATTTTGAGGTAGCAAAGTCATATTAACATGCAGTAACTACTGCTGCGTGCTCAGGCACATCGCTGCGCTCTGTCACTCCCGCTCTCCCTCTCGCTCAACCTTCTGCACGTTGCTCACTCAACCTTTGCTAGCGCAACGAGGGGGGCCGGTGTACTAGTATCTCCGGCTGGATTTTGGGGACAAGGGTCTTGGCTGGAGCTTGCGGGTCGCTGCCAGGAGGGCGGCAAGGCGTGCGGTCGTGTCCAATGGTGAAAATGCATGCATGTTGGTCACTCTCCAGGAGGGGAGGGCACTAATGTAATAATACATTTTTTTTGTAACATTCTCGCGATGGAGCAGTGAAGTCCCAAAGATCGACCAGTAGCTCGCGATCGACGGGTTGGTGACGCCCGGTCTAGATGAATGGACAAAATATTGTATAGACACACACTCTTGTGTGCAACTTTTGGCCATAAAATGTACTTGTAATGTTAAAGGAGTGGAAGCTGTTCTTGTGCATTTGTGTTTTGTCTTCTTACTCCTCAAGATTTTTTTTTGAAAGTTATAAAGTGATGTCACCGGGAACAAACCACTTGTTGTCATGGTAGTACCGGGCCGTGGTAATAACTTTGGGGTTAAAAACAATCCTGAAATAAAGTCTACAGAGCAGGATATGATATTGTCCATACAGAGCGGTCTAGTCTTGAGTTCCTTCCCACATTGGGGAGGGGGAGGGTAATGAAGTCTGACACTGCACAGGCTCTCACACTCGCCCATGGATACTATTGACCATCCTGTTTGCTTTTTTAGTCCTCTCATCTCTTGCTTATTTATAGAGTAATGCATCACAGAAGCTTGCAGGGAGATTCTGTCATCAGGCCTAGCAATTTCTCTCATCTCTCTTAAAATCCACACATAGGAGAGCAGTTCCATCTCGCAAAAAGACACCCGGCAAAGCAATCGTCATTGTTGTTCGACAGATGTGCACGGCTCATGAATCAGCAGAATGCTTGCAGTAAATGTGACACATGGTCGACTCAAGCCAAAGATACACCATGTTGTGTTGGCTGTCCAGCGCGATATACAGCAATAGTAAATCATTACAAAAGCAGCTACATCGGACGCTCTCATGCACATGTCCACATGTGCAAAGAAGTGTGAACACATTCACGCCTACTGCCGTTAGACACATTTTTTAGGATCTTGCTGAACACCCTCCCCCCCATCCCGACAACTGTGGCAAGATAAGGGAGGCTGCAATTCATTTTAGTGTGCCCATAAAACGCCTATTGTGAGGGAAAACATTTGACTTGTTTATACTGAGGTCAGCCTCACCGGGCACACAACTAAAGGTGGCAGAGTTGGTCGCTCTGCTACAGCTGGGTTTCTTATTAATCACATCACGTGTCACAAGTGTACAAAGAACAGCGTTCGACTCCCCTTGGGAGAAGAAGAAAAAGAAAGGAGGAAAGAAAGAGGCTTACTTTAGGTTACAACACTACTACAATCTCACTTAAAATGTTGACAAAAGTAAGGCAAATCGGCATATTTGTATTTGGTTGTCCATATGTTAGCTGTCTACTTCCTGGTTGATGGATGAAGATGCCAAACCCGTGAACAAACAGGGCTGTATAATGGGCTGTATAATTTTTTGAAACAGAAAAAATTACGGTATTTCATTTATTTGTGCAGCCACAAATAGTCAACAACACATTTTAATGGGACTGTATGTGAATGCAGCTTGTCGTTACGCTGTACAGTACAGTCGTGGCCAAAAGTTTTGAGAATGACAAGTGTTGGTTTTCACGAAGATTTCTGTCTTTGCTGTCACAAAAACTGCATGTGTTTCCTTGCAGGAAACCATGTTTAACAGAGGAAAAACAAATATTTCAAGCACCATGGACATCTTTTTTAAAGCATCCAGTCTGTTGTTGTCACTCAATCAGGATGACAGAGTCATCTCCAGCCTTTGTACTTGTCAACACTAACATGATGTCAGCTGGTCCTTTTGTGGCAGGGCTGAAATGCACTGGAAATATTTTTTTGGGATCATTTCATTTTATGACAAAGAAGGACTATGCAATTCATTGCCATTCATTTTATCACTCTTCATATCATTCTGGAGTATATGCAACTTTTTGTCTCCAAAAGCACATGTGTCACAGCCTATTATGCATATTAGATTATGACATCATCTTGTTAACAATGAATTCTGCCGCAATTACTCTTCTATTGCTTGGTCATGGCAAGAGATGTGGGTCTCACAGCTGGTAAAAATAGTACAATATAAAATTGCATAGTAACCCAGCAGACATCATTTATCTTTGGAATATATTCACACAGTCCAATCAAGTTGCAAATTTATGCATTTGTTTTTACTGGGAAACTTTGGTTAGATGATAAAAATGTGCACAGCACGTATCTTATTTATTTCTTATTTTTAAACTTTGGTTTGGACCAGAGCACTAAACTCCAAGTGTGAACGCAGCCTTATTTACAGTGGCTCTTTGCGCCTTGCAGGGGCACACAACTGATAAGCAGCTGCTCTATAACATTTATCATTTACTAACCATGAGAAACGCCACCCTATATCACACTTCCTCTGAGCATCAAGAATGACAGCTGGACACAGTGCACAGTAAATACATCAACACATGAGAACTGCATGCAGAAAGACCCAGATGAGTACAACATGGGTGGAAATATACAAAGGAAAAGTGTCTGTAAAATGGGTGTGAGGCATCGGGCTGTGTGATATAAGCCAATGACAGATGTGTGAGGTTTTATTGTGAAAGTGAACAGGCTATGGGTTCAGCTCTTGTATTGTAGCCGATACTGCAACCTGAGGTTTCAAAAGGACATCATTTCAGGAAGCCAAGGACAAAAGGCAATGACATGCAAACACACCATGACATACAATGATGCTGATAGCCTCACAAGGACACACATGACTGCATACACAAACAACACGGGCCATTTTTCCTTTAGTTACCTATCTAGACAAAAGGTTCACAGAAGGATGACATTGGAACAAGTGGCTATTAGTGATGGAACCTATAGATTCAAGCTAACAAAAAATCTATAATGTGCAGCCACAGTTTTCTATTTTGTCCACCTTGTTCAGCATGCAAAACTTCATACAGACACTGAAATAACACCCGCTGCAGTGATCAAGGGTTAGGGTTAGTGTTAGCATGAGTATTGGCTTATATCAGCCTGCATCTAAAATCTCCGATATTAGCACTTCAATACAAGCATTTGATTCCAGATTCCGCCCAAGAACGTCTATCCAGCAGTGGCATGTTGCAGGCAGGATAGAGACTATGTAATCACAACAACAGCATGTGCTAACGTGTTCAGTGTAGAGTAGGAGTGATGTCGGCCATGTGTATTTTTTGTTAAAAATCCAAAAAAGACGCCGCAGCGAGTGCGAAACTTGTCATGCACAAGTTTCCCAAGTTTCCCGTGGTGGCAGAGAACAGGGAAAGTTTAATACGACTAAACTCACTGCGCATTTGAAGCAGTGTCACACGGGAAGCTTCCACGGGACGACAAGGAATCATTAGCTATAACAGAAAAGATTACCAGCCCCTGTCGGTGGTGAGTAAAGTTGGGTTTAAACGTTTAATTCAGCACCTCAAACCTCGCTATGTTATGCCCAGCTGCCACGATAATGGGGAAAAAACTATACTCCAGATGCTTCAAGAAGCAAATACTGTAGGTTCATTTTTCTCATACCTACTGCTGTTGATTATTGTTCTCTGTTTGAGGAGTATCACTTGTTCAAGCTTTTTCCAGCAGTCCACACTACAAACTACAGCCGATATTCAAGGCTGCAGTACCAGTATGGGATTGGAGGTGAAACCCCTACTTTTTAAAAATTAAATCCAAAGAGCATCTGAGAACGTGTCCCCTCTACTGTACGATCCGGCAGCTGCACGATTTATCATTTCAATAACATTTGATGGAAAAACACATCTCAAAAGTTGCACAAAAATCCAATTTGTACCTCAGGCATGCATGACGTTGTGCGAGACTTCAGCTCAGTGAGCATCAATGTCACCACAAAAGGGGGACGTATTGTGTTTGACCTTATGAGGTTCTACTGCATCTTTTCTTTGCTGGCTGGGAAAAATGACCTGTTTGCGCTGCCTGACATTACTCTGTCCCATGAAACAGACTAGTAAGCATTGTTTTGGGTGTGTTCATAAAGTAAAGGGTCAAAGTATATTACTGCATGAGTACCAAATGGAGGATCTGGAATACTGCCTGTAATGCTGGCATGCTCACTTTAACCACACACACACACACACACACACACACACACACACACACACACACACACACATACACACTCTATTTGCATGCTCATCTCAGTAGGTGTGCCACCCCCCCCAACAGACGTGAATTTCCTGACACTTTTCAAATGTGTTGTGAGACGTTAAGCTCCTCAAGCGCTCTTCTAATATTCGTCAAAGCTCTGATGTCTAAACTCTCCAACAACTACAAGCATAAAAAAAACACCATTCCCAAACACACGCCCAGGGGGATTAATCAAAAAGCCCCACCCCATCTAAAAGCCTTGTGTTGAACCCTGGAAAGAGAGGAACCGGTCCAACCTGACCAGGTACCTTGGGGACCAGACACATGCAACAGGACCATCACATCCTGTATTTCCAAAACAAAGCAAACTGATAAAGAAGAATCAGAATGAAATCATACGTCTGCAAGGTTTTAGTTAAAGGGGAGTGGATGGAATGATCTGGCTCACAGGTGCTTGCATGCTTAAAACCAGGACATCTTGCAGAAACGATCAGGAGAAACGTTGATGCTGGGGAACAGAATTTGCAAGCAGAGAAGCTGGCGTCTCACATCAGAGCTTGTACTCTTTACATATCATGTGGTCTCTTGGTGCACCCGTCCACCTCCCCTATGCAATCAAATACAAAGCGGGGATGCTGCACATGCCTCCCCAGGCGACAAGAGTATGTGATATTTCAGCAGAGGGCGTGAAGCTCTTTCTTTGGGCCCACTAAGACTACAGATCAGACTATTTTAGACTACTTACGCCTTGTGATGTGTCATTCCCTGCCTCCATTCTGCCGGTAAGGCATCCATAAGCATGCATAAAAAACACTCAAATCTGGGCTCATCTTCCTCTTTTTAACCCCCACTCCTGTCTAAGTAAGGAAGCCCACCCTGCGTCATTATGCCATATATTTCAAAGAGCTTTTAGCAGATTATACCACACAGACAGCTGCACACTCACATCACAATTCAGCCAGGCATATGTGTCCTTAATCCAGTGACAGCAACAATGACAGTGCCTTATAAACACGGCATGGACCATGAGCATAGGCAATAAATACAGCTTGCCGACTCAGCATTCTGATTCAGTATGAGAATCATACCTTTCGCTGTGTCTTTTACACAGTCCTCATAGCTACAGGCAGCAGCCAAACCCATCCAGGAAGCCATCCAAATTCTGAACATCATAGCCACCTTGTACGTTTTAAATGCATCAATTACACAATGTATAAGAAACAAGATCCATTTGAATGTGCAAGTCTGGGCCTGCTCATGCGGCTCTGACATCTGATCCTAAACTTCCAGTTCCAAAGTCGCTAAAAGGAAAGACATTTTCCCAGACTATTAGCATGATGAAAGGAACTTAAAGAGGCACATGTTCCCATTTAAAGCTATCACTCACAGACTGTATGAGTGACCAAAAAAAGAGTGGTCCTCGTGGCTTAAGGTTAACTTTTTCTGGGTCAGCTTCCTTCACAGTGAAAGCGTGGAAGCATGTTTGTGGGAGCAGCTGCTGCGCTCCGTCAGCGGAGATGTGATTCCAGATGTAGGAGGGAGACCGGCTGATGTAGATGAGGGGATCCACGACCCTTAGTGACAGCCCCCACTGACCTCTGCCAGCGCCCCGGAGGCCAATGGGCCCCCGTAGAGGGGGTTCATCTCTCCACCTCACTCCATTACTGTCATCTTTTTATGTCGACCGTACTTTCTCAGCCTCCGTCACTCCCCATCTCTCCACCTCTGCGCCTCTAGGGTTGAACGGGGGGGTCAGTTCAAAAGGCTGCCGATCTGAGTGGCTGGCTGGCCTCGACAGGCCTCAGGCTTTGAAGTGAGCTCTGACATGAAGGCATGTTCAGACCTGCCATTAACATGCATCTTGGGTGACCCCATCCCATGCGCACGGTTCTAAGAAATGCACCCAAGTGAATTTGACCGAGATGCACTCAGCTCCACAATCGTGGTGCTGATGTGGGACACATTTATGGCAAAATGACCTGGGGCCACACAGTGAAGGGCCACCAGTGGGACCTCTTTCAGGACCGTGCATCAAACAACTTGGTTTGCCTGAAGCGATGCAAGTAAAGCCAATTTACTCAGCAAAGTTGGTACAGAGTGAGAATGGCTGCCTGCTAGAAGTAGCAAACATTTTGATCTTTTCATATCGTAGGATTTGCTGTGTATTTGTAGAAACAGTGGCGCAAAAAGAGCCAAACCCACGCGAACGCCAGAGACACGAGTGTGGATGCTTTTGAAAAGTACACGTGAACTTAAAGCCATGCATTTGTGAACGGATCATCCAAAGCTGCTAATGCCATGTGCGAACACGTGTTTTAATGATGCAACATACAACAACCGTTGCTACTTTTCATAAATGCTGGTAAGTGTACACAGAATGACTGTTTCAATCTTTAAATAACAAAGCAGTAAGACATTAAGCTACTCTGTTGTGCATAAACACACAAGCTTGAAATAGCTAAATTAATTCTGCTTGCACTTTCATGAAAAAAACACAAATGAAAAGAAAGGCTGAAAGGGATCATGCTTTTTCTACACAATAAAGTGACAAACTGAACAGATTACTCAAGTAAAAAAATGCATGTCTAGAGCAGGCACCATTCACTTTAGTTACAAATGAAGGTTCTTTATTCCCCAACATTGCAGCAGTGGAGATGTGTTGCCCTTATGTATCAAGTCGTTATATGACATGCTTTAGATTCTAAGCATAACCCTAACCTACAATGCAGTGATTCTCAACTGGTACCCAAAAGTGGGTCGCGGAGCCGTTTTCAGTGGGTCACGGATCTATGCCTGGTCCAAAAAATAAATATACAATGACCCGAATCCACCTCGCATTGTTGTCGCTACAAGGTCTATGCCATGTTTATGGGCGTCTTTGTCCACCTTGGGCGGGAGGGGAAGAAAATTGAGTGGGGATTTAACATGCTGTTCGTCCAACACACAGCTGCAGATATCTGTTGGAGAACACCATAAAGAGAGGACAGCATCCCACCGCTGCAGCTCATTTTGGGTTGCAAACAGTCCATTTAAATATAAGATACAGTAGTTGAGGAGTTTGAGTTGAAAAAATTCCGCAATTTGGGTTGCCGCTTGTCATTGAGCGGTGGTGGCGGGTCCCGCAGCCAAACCCGTTGAGAACCACAGCTATAGTGGACCCCGGGACATTTGTGATTCAGTATTCAAGGCCCTGCAAATTTGCTGATTCTTGGTCCAAATAAGTATACAGTCGTCCCTCATTTATTTCTGTTAACTGGTTCCACACCCGACCGCAATAAGTGAATTTCCGCAAAGTCGGATTCAATACTAATAAATTGAATATTTTCATATTTTCATATATTTTCATATATTTCATGTTTATGACCTTCTAAATACATTTTTTTTGCCATTATTAGAGCCCTGTAGACATGAAATAACACCCCTGTAATCATGTTTACACTATTATTATTATTTGTTTACATCACACTGCACAACTCTTACATGGAGGCTCTCTCCAGGGACACACGAGACAGCCGCCGCTTTAAACATAGAAATCTACCAATCTCCCTAGTTAGCCTTCAATTGATTCATTTTAAACTTAATAAATGGTTTGAAACGCAGTGGGGAATAAGGACAAAGAATAAGAAGCCAAAAACATACCACTTCCACACGAAATGGGAGGAGAACTTGTTTTCCACTATGATATGTCGGGCTCTGCATCCGTGGCTGACTCCATGCAGTGCAAGTAAAGGTAATGCAATGTAAGGTATTGTCTCATCAAGGTAACATTACTGGTGCCTAGTGACCACAATACTACATATGACTCATTTTTTACTAATAATAGTCATAGTCAACCAAGAAACAGCAATCATTTATTAGTTCTTTATTAGTTCTTTGAACTATGAAGTTCTTTGGTTATTAGCCAAGCGTGGCGCTGTACCTGCAGCCATCTGTGAAGAGGCCGCCAGCAGCCGCCCTTCGCTCCACTTCCTTCTGACACTGAAGGCGGCCTTGTCAGTGAATTGCATGCATGTTTACGTGGGACATTGTTTAACTAAAAAACGATTTTAGGCAACTTATGTGTGGAGTTTGCATGTTCTCTCTGTTCTTGCATGGTGTTCTTCCGGTTACTCTGGTTTCTTCCCACAGTCCTTGCATGTCGGGCTAATTGCATGAATGGTTGTTTGTATATACAGTATGTGTCCTGTGATTGACCTGTGACCAGTCCAGTGTGTACCACGCCCTCAGCTTCATCATGACCCTGAGCAGGTTAATCAGTAAAAAATGGATTACAGTCGTCCCTCACAACATTGGGGTTGGAACATGGCTACCTCACTGTATCGTGGTTTTCAAAAATGAATGAATTAATAATTGATTACTGTTTCATGGTTGAATACAGCCTATTATTAGTCAAAACACAAGAATATATAAGCAAATTGTACGTATTCTTGGCTCAAATCAAGCATTTTCAATCATAAAAATGACTAAATGACTGAAAATACAAATACAAGGGATTTAGAAGATATATGTAGTGTAGTATCTGTGACGTTTTAAGAACTGTGGCCTGGGAAGTGACG
Organism: Dunckerocampus dactyliophorus; assembly: GCF_027744805.1. NCBI lineage: Eukaryota > Metazoa > Chordata > Actinopteri > Syngnathiformes > Syngnathidae > Dunckerocampus > Dunckerocampus dactyliophorus. The sequence goes on from NC_072823.1 coordinate 5,870,101, forward strand.
TGTGTGACGTCAGCTAGATATGGTAGAGTTGCTGATTGTTCGCATGGTTAGCAGTGTGGAGAGTGCCAGTGACTGGCATGAGTTGTGGCTGACAGCAGCTCCTGTGTGAATGTTCACTGCGCCATAGCAGAGGCATTCTACTACACTGGCTGCTAGGTGTCATATTGACGAGACAATAGCCACCAAGTACATCGTCAATGCTGAGATGCGAGTCTATGTAATGTTTTATTCATGTCTAAGACATCTTGTTTTCTATTATATCAACTATATTGAGTAATTTATGTGTAACAGTGACTATGGGAGCGTTAATTCATGTTTCGAAGGCTCTAATGCTAAAAAACATATTTAGAAGGTCTTAAACAAGTTTTCTGTGCTGTAGCTTTGAAAATATTCCATTTATAAATAAGAAATCCTACTTCGTGGAAATTTGCTTACCGTGGTCGGGTCTGGAACCAATTAGCCGTGATAAAGGAGGGGCGGCTGTAATGCTTTGGTCTTTTGTTTGTATGCAAACAAGGTTTTCATACACATTATCTTTACTGTTTAAAGATCACTAAAATGTAGGACGTGTGCATATAATGTATGTGTGCTAAGAATGCAATCACATCACATTAATTCATGAATGGTGGAGTCGTTATTGTGTACCCTAAAAATGACTTCAATAATTATATAATTTGTTCCCTCTCTCCATTAAAACGCTCTTACTCCTGAAGGGGAGGAAAATGGTGGTGCCTCTGAGAGGCTCAATTAAAAAAACGCAAGCCATTTTTCACTCAGCTTCAGGTAATAGGCAGGGATGGCTTGGATCCCTCGGTTAAATGGAGTCGTTCGGGAGTGTGTTGATTGAGCTTGCTGTCCAGTTGTTGCACCTGTTTTCTCTGCGCTATTTTAGAGGCTTTGTCCCACTGTTTCTTTTTTTACTAGCTTTGTGCACATCAGACAAGTGGAAAAGGCGCGGTGTGAAGGTGATAAATAAAAGCCAGCACATCTCTTTCAAAGAATGAAACGTCCAATGAAATAGGGGGAAGGCAACACAAACAAAAGGATTAGGAACTGGGAGAATACTGTATGTACCAAAATACACGTTGACGGTTTTCGTGACAAAGCAAAGCAAAAGGACAAACTAAGGGGTGACTTTTGGGTGGAGGCAGGTAAAAAAGACGCAGTAGCCAGACCATCTTATCAAAGCAGCCTTGCATACGCACACACACATACACACATACACACATACATGTGCCGTACAATCTGGCTATCAGGCTGCTGCTAAAGTGTCACATGGGCGCCATGTGTGCTCGCCAATGGCCTCTCTGCTTATCAACAGAGCAGGATGGAGGGACAGATAAAAGGTATGTGTAGGGGGTGGGGCTGAAAAACGTGGGGTGTGTGTGAGTGTGTGAAAACTGGAGAGGCTCACTGGCGGCTGATTGATTGCAAAATGATCATGCAATGTATAGTATTCAAACTACGTGCAAAGGTGCAGCACTGCCTGAATATGTAATAGCCAAATATATTAAAACAACTTGACAGCATCAGCACACAACGTGCCCTTTATGCTCTGTGGGATCCCTGTGTAATTATTGCTTAACAAAAGGTCTTTATTCACTTACTTTCAGGTGGTAAGATGTAACTCTTTGTTTGAACTGTGGCTCAGATCAAGAACAGGACGTGTCAGACGGTACAGAACCTCTCAGCATTCTCAGTACCCAATTTCACCACGGAACAATTATTGAGAGTATGACATTCAGTGACAAAGAACAACATTCAGCTAATTTAATGTACTGATCCAAACTACAAAGAGATACATTTTTAGGGGGTTGGCAGTGGAAAAACAGAAAATAGTTTCCTAAATGCTACAAATACATTTCAAAACAAAGCATGCACAAGTGAAAGCCTGCAAAATGGCAGAAATGAACCGATAATCGTCTTATTCCCGGTGGGTAAAAAACAAATGTGGTTTCACTTACTCTCTTGTACACAAAACGTGTGCACTTCTACTCTTGAATATACACAATTTGCCACAATATTAGGCAAAATTACATGAACCCACATGCATTACGATATACATAAATGCATTTACGATCCTTATTTGTGTGTACAGCGTAAAAATGCACGAAAATGTTGTCTCGGACATGCAGCAAAAAGGTAACCAAAATATTTTCTAATATTTTATATAAGACCTCTCAGTACGATAAACAGTCGTGGCTCGCCCCATCGTGGCTAAAATTACAGGCTTTACTCTATCACAGTTTTTCAAACATACATTGATTAATAACTCATGCTGTTTTGTGGTTGAATATGACCTATTAGTATTTTTTAAACCATATTTATGCAAATTATACATATGTTTTGCCCAATTTAAGCATTTTCAAGCATAAAACGACAAAATGAAATAAAATACAAACACAAGGCATTAAGAAGATGCATTCAAATTGTGAATGCAGTATTCTACATTGGTCACTCGTCAGTGATTGTTCAGTGAGATAAGCACCAGACTTGATCGCCGGCACAACAGGCTTTTATTGCACGTTGAAATGATCTCACAACAGGCACAACAACAATAACACAATAATAATCACTACTACGACTACTGTTGTGGCCGTAATCCAGCTAAAACTGTACTCTGAACTTCTTGTGTCCACACGACCAGAACACGTTTACTGTGACTGACTATAGGGGTGTTATTTCATGTCTGGAGGGCTCTAATAATATACATACATAAAAACATACCTTTTTTTCCAGATTTGGTGCTACCTGTTTGCGCAATTTTATATATATAGTATATGTAATTTTTTCTGTATTTTTATGCATACTTCATAATATTTGTATGTGTTCCTAGGACGGCTGGAGAGATGTGTTTTTGAGTTGGCGACTCTGTGGGGATGCTGCACAAACCTCCATTTGCTGTCATAACAGAGAGGTGTGGCTTGCCATGATGCGCATGCCTTAATTACGTCATTAATTAAATAAATTAAATAATTAAATAAATTACCTACCACATTTAAAGTGTTATTTTTGACAGCCCTGTTTTTTCAAGCACTCATGTCAATGATGCAAATTAGATGATGATGTTGTCCCCCTCACATCTCAGAGCCACAGATAGATTGCAGCCCTGTGGGAACACTGAACCACAATAATAAACACTTTCTGTCAATCAAACCCGTGTATTGTTCTATTTGTAAAGGCAGAATTGTTAATATAGATATTGTATTGTAACTCATTATGCAGTGTGTACAGGTACATCGAAAGAGAGTGAGTGAACAATCCATTAGCTATCATGGATTGTCTGTGTGCAGATATTTTTGCGTACCCGATACATTTCTTGCTGGCAGCCATTACACCTACTCAGAGGTAAACACTCCACACAAACTAACTCCATAGTTGGTGTCCAACAACCATGCAGGAAGAGAAAAAAGGCAGGAATGACATGTGCAAGCTGTCCACAGGGTTGACACTTTACCCCCAAAAGCTTCCCTTTTCCGCGTTGACAAAAATGAACTGTCAGTGACGGATGTGGTAGAGACGGTGCCACATTTAGAGTTTTCCTGAGGTCTGTCAAATGTGTCGCAAGCATTAAAAATAGGAGACTTTAGTGACAGAGGTGATCGTGGGAATCATAAGACCCTTAAGCATCTCCAGCAATTTGAAAAACATTCAGAAGAAAGAAGGAACCTTTTGAACATGTGTCACCCAGGCCTCTACTGACCTGTTCCCAAAACCCTCAGATCCCACCTGTAGACTATTTTAAGAGAGCTCAAATATTTCTGTCTTCAGCACACGCACCTCACGGCACAAGATATTTGCATTTTATCTCCCCTGAATGCCACCTGAATGCTTCAACAAATTAATCACACAAAGTACACTAGATTTAATGTCCTTCACTTCCAAAATGTATCCATTTTTAGATCTCTTTATGAGCAGGACTTGTTCTGAAAAAGCCGACATTGTGATGCATCGATAAGAGTTGAAATGAGTGATATACTCTTGCTCAATAAATAAAAAAAGGGTGTCAATTTAGTGCATTAACTGCAATTAATTAATGTCATATTTAGTGCCACTAAAGTGTCACTGATTGGCTGTCATTGTGTTTGGCCTTGTTTAGCATCAGCTGATTGGCTCCAATCGTACTTGGGAAGGCAAGGTGAGTAGCGAAGAAGAGACGTGAAAATGGAGGAGCGTGTGAGAGGTCTCAGTCCAATGAATGGGAAATTTACATTTCAAAAACGCAACATTGATAAAGGTAGAGTGATATGCCTACTTTGTAAGGAGTTATCTTACCACTGAAGCAGCTCAAGTTTAGCCTACCACGTCAACGCAAAGCCCCCAGTTGCAATCTTTTGATTTGCCACAATACTGTAATGAATTTAAATGAAAATATGTCAAAGTGGGGGCTTTTCTCAGCAGATTTTAGGTGAGATTAAAAAAAAGATTAATTAAATCAATTAATTAGAGATTATAATTAACTAATATCTTGACAGCAGTAATTACAATGTCTGTGAATATAGCTTGTTGTCCAACTCTGTACAGTAGATAGCCTCGTAACTGCGCTTCTTAGCACACCTCACATGTAACACAGACGAGCCCTGCCCCCTGCCAAGACTCAAGCCCATGTCCACAAATCCCCACTGACTGAGAGTTCAGTTCACCAGTGTTAACCACTGAACCAAATCCAACATCGCACACTGACACTGCACTGACTTGGTCGTGCATTATAACGCATTTGTACGTCAATAAAGGAGAAAATAAAAAGAAAAATATGTTTTTTTAATTGCCCGTGAGTGTTATAAGTCACACGCACACACATCCACTGCTGCTTGAAATGAAACCTGTCATATTTTGTATGTGTGAGTTCAATCAGACGGCAAGGCGTATTCCACCATTCACAACCTCAAGCAACACTCGGGCATCTTATAACCGGTAAAGTTAGGCCATCAGAATAAAAGCATGCAAGTAAAATAACACAGACCACAAAACCAACCCCGTAGGTCAAAAACTTCATGTTGTGTTGTTAAATAAGAACATGGGATAATGTCACACAAACCAAATAGCTTTGTTTTACCTGTCCACGCACAAACACTCAGTGTTGCCTGATGGCCAATTAAGCAAATTAGACAATGACAGCATTTAGCCACAATTAAACAGAAGACCTGTGGAAAAAACTGCCAAAAAGGGTTACAGAAGATTATCTCAATATTTTCCTAATGCTTGTGTGTCTATATATAGTACAGTAATATTTAACCACCAAAGATTTGCACAGTGTTGACTTCTCTTCCCTGCAAGCTATTAAAGTATGACTTCATATTTTTAATTTTCTCGCAGATCACCTCCCTCCCCAGGCTGTTCCACTGCACACAATGAAGGGCTGAACACGTGACCCTGCAGGACTGGGATCCATCCCCACAAGGTGCGGCCCTGCTTTGGACACCGAAGGCCCAGAAAGCTCTTCCTGCAATTCTAATCAAGGTTGAAAAAGGCACAACCTTGGACTGTAAAGCCTGGGTTGCAGCCTATGAGGAAGAGATCAATCAAGCAGCTCCAAACAAGGCTGAGGGGAGGAAGCTGGGAGACAGAGAGACTTGACTGTCATTTCTGGGAAAGCTGAAACTTCCTTTCAAGTGAGGGCAGGGTACATTCCCCGTACCAGCAGTCCCTCTGTGGCGTTCACGCAAGGTAAAAAGTCACATCGGTGGCTGTGTGGGTGGATTAATCTAACATCAATCTGCCCCTAACACTGCAGAGCCTGTCACCACCATCGTCCTCAGCACGGTCTGACTCACACTTAGTCCATCTGCGTGGGCACGAATGAATGAGTCCTCTGTGGGATCTTGCTCGACCTGCAAGCATCTGTCCACCTGGCAAACAGGTGACAGCACATGCACCATCTTATTACCTTCATGCATATGCGCACCGACAACCTCAAACCTTCTCTTCCAGTCAACACCGGCATTAATGGATTCTTCCAAAGTTTTATGGAAATTGGTTGTGTAGTTTTTGCATGACACTCATAACTAAGAAACGATCACAACAATACCTCTCACCTTTGTTTTTGCAGAGGTAAATACTAGAGATGCTTAATATTGGCTTTCTTACCGATATCCAATATTGTTCAGCTCTTCATTATCAATACCGATACAGGCAGCAGCTCTTCCCTCAAACTAATGTTGTGTAAGGAACACATGATGCTTCTTTTACTGTGATGCCACTGGATGCATTTCACAAATACAGTCAACACAGTTTGTGGAAAATAACACAGGCGGATCGTTGTAGCGTCTGCAGTAGCTGCGGTCGCTGTACGTGCCCTGTATGTGATGAACAGAGAGGTCGGCCAGAAGGCAAAGCTCTCAATTTACCGGTCAATCTATGTTCCCACCCTCACCTATGGTCATGAGCTTTGGGTCGAGACCGAAAGAACGACATTTTGTATACAAGCGGCCGAAAGGGGTTTCCTCCATAGGGTGGCTGGACTCACCCGAGCTTGGTCATCTGGGAGGAGCTCAGAGTAGAGCTCTCCTTTACATCGAGAGGAGTTGAGGTGGCTAGGGTATCTAGTCCGGATGTTTCCTGGAGGCCTCCCTGGTTAGCCAGGAGGAGCCCCTGGAGCAGACCTAGGACACACTAGAGGGATTATGTCCCACAGCTGGCCTGGGAATGCCTCCGTGTTCTCCCGGTGGATCTGGAAGAGGTTGCTGGGGACTGGAAAATCTGGGCTTCCCTACTGACACTGCTGCCCCCACAACCCGGATCGGGATAAGCAGAAAAAAATGGATGGATGGATAGAACACAAATACTGCGATATGAGAGACAGGTGAAAAATAGGAAGCTGGGCTTCCCAGTTTAGGCTGCTGCCAATGCGACGCAACCTCGGATAAACGGAAGAAGACGGATGGATGGATGGATGGATGGATGGATGGATGGATGGATGGATGGATGGATGGATGGATGGATGGATGGATGGGTGCCGAAACATTGCATGTGACTGTGACTTGTTCTTCCCGAGGTTTGATATTAGATTAGAGGTATTAAAAAGAAAGACGCCTTACTTCCTCCTCACATAACCAGCGCTTTACAGTCATTGCAGGTTGCATATTTACAGTCTGTGGGTGAAACCTGGGAATAATTCCAGACTGACAACCTACCGAGCTTGTTGCCCTGTGCAGCAAGGTGCAGATTGATGAGGTCTCACTCACTTTCCAATATCCTCATTGGCAGAAAAACCGATACCTATATGATCTGATTAGGTCAACTCATACGCCAGTGTTGGCTGATATATTGGATATCGCTAGTAGACACGCATTTCTGCAAATCTTGAAACAATACTTTACCACATTTTTATGGGTCCTTCAATAACATATGTGCCAGCCCTATAATGTATAGTTTTTGTGTAATCCCGCAAACAAATACAATACCTCTTACTCATCTTGAAGCATCTTTCCTGAAAAGGGCTCTGCTGTCAATTGTTTGCTCTCAGTCACTGAAAGTTTAACTATGGGAGGAAGTAGTTCATCATACAGGTTTAGACTAATAGGTGCCCTGTAGCCAAAGGAGTGTAATCTTCATGATAGCCCCTTCTTATTTAGCATGAAGCCCCCCACAAAACCTCATTTCCAAAGGAGACCGGTCATTTCCATGACGGCTGCACATAACAGCCCTCTCTATTTCTGAGGAGGACAGGCAAGGTAATTAATTCCCCTTGCCGCCTGTTTCTCTTCCCTTTCTCTCCCCTCTCTGAAGGGGCCAAGGGAATGTAATTTACACTAATTACCTTTTACATAGGCGTCTCAAATTCAACTTTCCTTTTCATGTTGAAACACTGCCGCCTCAAAGCTTCATCGCCTCTAATATTTAAAAAAAAAAAAAAAAGACAGCAAAATCTGATACTTGGGAATTTGTAACGAGTTTTGTTTGCTGGTGAGAGTAGGATGACGCCATGATGGCTTCTATACTCTGCAACTCTTATGAATGGTAGGGAGAAAAATGAAGGGGTTCCCTTTGATGCCAGCAGAGGGACTATAGAGTAAGGGAGAAAACATTGACCATGAGACTAAATAAATATTAGCGCCGTATGGGGTCATTATTTGCTTTGTGACGCATGCTCATTTGCATACGACGCTGATAGACATGCAGATAAAACAACACTGTAAGAAGTGAGACCGCCCAAATAATAAAATAACAATCAAAAGCAACCCAGTCCTGCGTAATGGTTCACTACAGTACGAGCGCGGTGATCGCTATTTTGGCACTATTCTTAAAGAGAATTTGAATCGGGACCCGTTTAAACACGCATGCAGCGATATTGTGTAATTGCAACACTTTAAAGTCTTATTTAAATTGCAATGTATAAATGCGGATGAGCATGGAGGGGCGTTCATTCAATTGGATTAGTCACAGCCACACCGCTGCAGCCATAGCGAATATAAATGCTGTTTTTTATCAATACTGTACTTGCTTTCAGGATAGAGGAGATAAAACAAAGAGAGATATCGGGATTGTGTCTATTTTTATTCATTCTCCGTGCAGGTGTTTGCGCACATAATCTGTCAGAATTGTCTGAGAGCACCATCGGACTGGTGCTTTTGAAAGCTGCACAAAGTAGCGAGAATGTGACAGTGTTACGTTGGAATAAATGCAAAGTAAAGCGTCTGCGATACGCATCTGTGCTCATCCATGTCAGCGGGAACACATGCATCCAACAGCGGGACCTCAGCAGCTTACCTTCGTATACAGGGGCCATCGGTGCAAGGCTTTCTGTTATTCATGGCAAACAATAAATGCAGACTTCCGCTCAAAACTCAATAAAAATCTGCCATCTTGAACGAGAGACGTCTCCTGCATTACTGGCCCCGGTTCATTAGTGGGGAAAAACGCTCATAATTCCCGTCCGGGGCGTCTTTGAACCGTGGTTCCGCTGCCAGGGAGGAGATGACCGCTGATCTCCGGCGTGGCTTCTTCTCTGCAGGCTCCTGGGATGAGCCACGATGACAGGTTGTCGTCAGCGATGGTGCGACATGTCCGCGGAGTGGAGTCTGCAAAAGTTGCAGAGGAGGACTGACTGGCTGGCTGAGCAGCGAGTTTGCTGTGTGTGTGAGTGTGTGTGTGTGTGTGTGTGTGTGTGTGTGTGTGTGCAGCGAGAGAGTCGATTGTCGAGCGAGTCGATGGGGGCGACACCAGGGGATACGAATCGTCACGAAAACATGGATTCATAGCTCAGATTTATAAATAAATAATACAGATACTGTCCTAAAAGGAACTTATTAGTATTACTGGACAAAAAAAATGAGCAACGTGCTTTACATTCATTTCATGAATTGCACGTTTCTGTCAGATTTCCTCGCCAGTATTAATATATTCATTTGTAACTTCTCTATTTACTTTAACTTATTTCATTTTCTATTCACCATTAAATAATTTTTTACACTTCTTAGCGTAATCATTTTTATTTGTATTTTTGCTCTTTTTTTTAAATGACAAGATTTTATTCTGATAATATGACGAGTTTATTCGAGTAAAACTGTGACTTTTTCTCTTAATATTTTGCCTTCATTCTCATAAAAATATAGCTGTTTTTTTATATTTCTGCTGTTGTGTGTGTGTGTGTGTTTTTTTAAAAATAAATCTTCCAACTATTTCAACTTCTCCTTGTAAATTTTCTTCCCATCATCATGACTTTATTGTCATAATAGTTTGACCTAATTCCCATAATAATTTGACTTTAGTCCCATAATATTATAACTTTTCCCCCAACCTAATGTTCCAAAATACAAAATTATAATTATTTTGTTTATTTCTCATACCATTGTGATTTTTTTAAAAAAGCATTTCTTTAATATTTCAACTTTATGGTACTAAAATGCCATTATCTTTCCTCATAATATTATGATGTAATTTTTTGACATAAAATTACGATTTTTTTTGTTAGATTTCAACTTTTTTTCTTAATATTTTGACTTTATTCTTAGAAACTTACTGATGATTTTTCTTTTTTTTCTGTTGTTTTTTTTTTAGTTTGCTTGTAAAATTCTATTTATGTTTGTTTTAGAACACAAATAAAATAATATCTACACAGATAAATTAACACCTCTTTGATCGTGTCAAAAAAAGTGGGTGAATGTCACGTTTTGCGTATATTTAAAAGCTGCGCATTCGCGTTGGATGATGCTGTGTGTGTTTGGACATGTCTGCCTACAATTGGGGCACGCCCACATTGCTACAGTATGATGACTTGAGATTTGCACAGAATGGACTGGAAAGGAATCGGATTACGTGGGCTCACACCAGTGTGATTAATCTGTCATTTAGCAGCGACACTAAATTGCACTCGCAGCATTATGCACACCAATCTCTAAATTAAACACGGAGACCGAGTCATGTGATTTTGCTGTTGAGCGAGTGAGGCATTAGTACAGATCTAGGTTAACCTGACCTTATCCCACAAATGTATGTGATTAGTTATGTATGGATGGTTATTTTTAAGATCAGTTTTGCAGAAACAATCACCTCGTTGCATAAATACGACTTACAGAATGTTCTGTGCACAGTTTGCGCCGGGCTCTGCATCCTGTTATGCAATGACTTATTTAGCATGAAGTATGACACACAGCCTACAGCCTGAACGCACGTCATAAAGTGCTGACCATCGGACGTCTTGCATGTGGTGATGTAACTGCAGGACAGGCATCAAATTAGATCTTCGAGGCCCTCGGGGGTTTGCGCAGACGTACAGTATATTTGTTTAGCATTAAAACACAAACTAATGTCATTCTGGTTTGTTCATTCAGGCTGGCCTTCCTCAAAAGGCCTGCTGTTTACCATCACATGTTGTGGTAAACCGTGATGAATTTGTCGGAATATGGTAATCTAATATAGAGTGCAACCTTGGTTAGCGTCATTAATCCCTCCCAGAAGGTCAGACTCTAACCAAAACGTACTCTAACCGACTAAATTTTTTACAAAAGAATGTAAATCCAATGAATCCGTTTCAGAAAGCCAAATATGTTAACACAAAACACACACATTTTCCAACCTTTTGCATTTTGAAGCTCTATTCACAACCTCCTTAACATCCAACAGTGCAAAATGTAAAATCTTCACATTTTTCCACTGGATTAAAATTTTGATCAGGAGTGGACATGGACCTATTGAATACTCTGCAACACTGCTACTTAAATTACAACATGAGCAGCAGATAGAACAAGGCACTGGAGCCGTTATTGCAGCATCTCCACTTAGTAGTAAATGAAACTAAATAGTAGATGCTACTAAATAGTGGTGTTTGTGTTGAGGGAGGATGGACAGGCTGCAGAATGTGAAAACTGACGCTTAATTAGGGGAGTTTCTGTTTATATTCTCAGGCTGAGTAAAACAAGTCATGTTTTGGGCAAAACAGACGGCTGGCTAGTTAGACAGTGGTGTGGTTGTGATAAGGGTATATAACTCATCCTGGAAGAAAACATTTAACAAAAAAGCATAAGGTCACCTTGCCATGATATGGACACGTGGAAAGACTTTCAATGATGTTTTGTAGTTTGTTGGAATTCACATGTATTGCAGTATTTATATATTTTTATCCTCACTGTTTTTGATTCTATTTCTATTGTTCCTTATTTTAATCTTGTTTTTATCCTTATTTTTCCACACTTTTCCTCACACTGCACAGCCTGTAAAGTACAGGTGCCAAACTCAAGGCCCGGGGGCCAGATTTGGCCTGCCGAATCATTTTATGTTGCCTGCAAATACCTGGAAATAATGCACGTCAAAAAGACAGTTTTTAATATTTTTTAAATGTAATTTGTTCACATGTTTCATATATTTATATTATGTTACTAAAAAATAACAGAATACAATTATTTAAAAAAAAAAAAACAAGAAGACACCTAATAGTGTACGTCAATAAGGCACTTTAAAAAATATATTTTATTTTATGAATTTGTTTTTATTTTTCTACATTTATTTTATTTGTTTAAATGTTTCATATATTTCTATTATATTACTAAAAACAATAGCAAAATAAAATAACACGTACACTTACAGGATATTGTTTCACAGTTAGAGGCGGCCCTCTGACTGCGATGTGGCCCTCAGTGAAAACGAGTTTGACGTCCCTCCTGTATAGTGCCGTTTGCATTCCTATTTGATTCTTGATGTCTTTTCTTTCCAACACCTTCCTTTCTTGTCACACAGGAAGTGAAGAAAATGTAAGCAAACAAAATGCTGTGAGTGTCGACATGTGAACGCTACAGTGGGAACAAATGATAAGTAAAAGACATGGACAAGTGGTAGGATTAAATAAGCGCTGCTTGTTCCTTCTCCTTTTCAGACAAATGTAACCGCGTGATGCTCCTTCATGTAACTTGTTAAGCATGTCTGAAACAAATAAGCCATACCGTACGTGCTGTATAAACAGTACTGGATCTGCTTGGTCCAAACACATGTACTCTGTAATCTTTATTTAGTCCTCTGCTGCTTCCTGGTCTTCAGTTCAGGTGTATAATTATGTGGTAAAATTGACTTGGGTAGGTATTCTAAACAAATACCACCTTGGGAATTATGTTCAAAGGCTAGCACTGAACACAAGTGTATGTTTTTGTTGCGATGTTTGTCAAAAACATCCTCTCTTTACACTGACCTTTAACCTCTTTTATAGCATTGAAATAGCTTCTGTGCAGATGTAGGCCGAGCTGTGTTACTCTCACGACAGACTGGGCTTGTGTCTGGATACAAGAATCAAACAAATGAGCAGTAACTTCTTATTTCATTCTTTTTCAGCAGTTCAGCAATGTGTTTCCCCAAAACTGTTTTTTTTTAGTTTTTTTTTTGGTGCTGCAACATCCTGTACTGTGTTGCTCTGTGCCTGATCGTAGATGTTTGCTCCCGCCTCTTCTCAGACTGTGACAGCCTTCAGGTGTTCCTGTAGGGTTTGTCTACTGACATGAAGTTTCTCAGGATGGACCAGACATGACTTTCCGGGCAGTAAAGACTTTACTGCTGTGTTATAGGGCTCAACTTGTTTTTTACTTGTACTTTACATTCACTGACGTGGTTTGGTGGCAAAATCTTCTCAACTACTACACTCAGAGTAGTCTTAGTTATCTCAGTAAACATTAAATATTACCGTAATTCTGTTCAATTTTTCTTGTAAACTAGGGAGGAAAGCTAAGTGTGAAAAATTAACTCCAAATCGTACATAAACTGGCCAAATGTTGAGTTAAAGTGTATTTCTATTTGGCTAAGGGGTACGTTTTAGCTTGAAATAACACAAGAAAGTGGCAAAAGTCTATTTAAAAATGTAATCCCTCGTTTATCGGGGTTCATTTGTTTCAGACCCGACATTGACAAGTGAATTTCCGTGAAGTATAATTCCTGATTACCTCCGGCAAGCACAGCACAAAGCGCAAGCGCAGTGCGGATGTTATGATTTTGCCGGAATTTTGTTTGTTTCTAAATGGATTTGGATGAAATTTTCAGGAATTTTTGGAACTGGGATATGGAAGAACTGATTACATTTTGGGGGTGACTTTTTCTTGTTAGATTACTTCATTCTTGTAAAGTTACTGCAGATTTTTTCCTTTTTACTGTTTTTTTTGTTTGTTCTTTTGTTAAGGGTTAGGGGCTATCCACACTGAAACGTTTTCAGGTCAAAGCAGTAAAGTATTTTAGCATTTCAGCCTCTCATCCATACAGAAACGGCGTTCTGGGTGCCCCAAAATGGTATTTTATGAAAACGGCTTCCAGAGTGGGAAAATCCGAAACACTGGCTTGTCGTTACCGTGTAGACAGCCGAACCGTTGGGTTTTTCAGAAACGATGACATCATCAACCCATCACCACTCCGTCTATGTCACGTGACCAGAAGTGAGCGTTGACCACAAGCCAACGTAATATCTGAATAGTTCAACAGAGTCGACACTGTCTTATTCTCCAAAATGAATCGTAGAAGTAATTCCACTTCGTCGTAGGTCGAGATGAGCCTTGGAAACCGTAAGACGACAGACTCATACGCACCTGTTCATTCTTCTTCTATAGTCTGGTGTGTCACGTGGTTCCGTCTGTGTGCCTATTTACAGCGCCACACGTCTGCGTGTCTTGTGTATTACATCGGTTTCACCCAGTGATCTGTTCCCGTTTGGATACAACTATTTACTAATCCGGCACAGAGTGGACGCATATTTTTTTCAACCCGCAAAAGAACAAAATCCCAGGAACGTTCCCGTGTGGACCTAATACCGCACTTTGGACATCCTTGCTCTAGAATGTGAATTTACCAGAATCATTTGAAATGAGCCAAAAGATCCCGTGTTGTCGTCATGGAAGACGGATGAATGATTTTCTTCAAAACCAGAAAATGTCACTTTCTTGTGACACTTCCAGCCAAGACACCAATTCAACAAATAAATGTTCAGTTCACTTTATCTCAAAAGTTAGCCAGGGTGGGAAACATTATGGACTTACCTCTACACATTCAAAATGATTGTTGTACTTTATCATGTGAGAAAACATAGCTAACATGATCCCCATCAAGCAAGCAAACTATTCAGTCAGATGAAAGTGATCCTTTTATTCAGTTACTGCTCAAACCTTTCATGCAACATAAAAAAATGATCATTTTTAAGAATTCCACTTTCAAGCTCCACGTGGAAACCAGCAGTTATTCTCTATTTGAGGAGGATCACAACACCAAAGGCTCTACAACGTCTCACAGGATGTCAAATGGCCAGAGGGTTTTTACTCATTGACTGATAGAAAGTGTCTGCTGAATGTGTAACGGCAATCCACCTGTTTCACACTTAAAGGTCAGATTAGTCATCAGATGGTCCACGACTCACCAAAACAGTTGTATACATGGCGACATGCACACATACACACCTACAGAGATACCTGTACCAACACATATACACACTCACAGTACATATGTATCCAGGGTGTTGTCATGTTGTTGGTTTTATTACAGTGGTGGTGATGTCGGCAATATGATTATAGTTATTACAATGGTGCGCTTTACAGTTATTGTCGCTGTGTTCAGTATTATGGTTAATATTTTCATTACCACCGATTAGTGTGACTATTTCAATTCAGTATTATCACTGTGGCTGTTGATATTATTTTGCATTACATAGACATTTGCTGACATAGTCATGTTTGTTTCTGTTGTTATTGTCCTTGCAATTGTTGTTGTTGCTACTGTTTTCGTCTCTCTCCGTATTGTCCTCCTCTTGTCCCCGCAAATCCAATCTCTGTTTTCTTTTCTCTTCTTTTCTATCCCCTCCTGCTCCGGTCCGGCTCCAAATTTGCATAACAATAAACATAAAATAAAGTTAATTAAAATCCATATAACAGAGGAAGAGTATCTTACATACTTTTCCTTGGCAGAGCAAATCTGTTTAGCATGTAAAGGCATTTAGATCAACAATACTATCTGCTCCAATGGCTGGACAGGACCAAAAAAAAAAAATAGCTCTGAGACATGAGTACACCTTGCAGCTTCCAATAGTTCAGTGGGATGCCGATTTCCCAGTTGTGGGCATTAGAGTATGAAAGATGAACACATGAATTGCAGTCATACAATTCGGAATATGACCAAAGCTTGGGGGAAAATGTTCCTCTAAAGTTGCTCGAAACTTCAACGCTTGAACAGCCGGCATGCACACACACAAGACTTCAGCGTATTGCACGAGACCTCTGCATACTTCAGGACGAAGCACTCACACACGCCGCACGCAACACACGCACACACTCATAGCACTTGATTTATTTATTTATTTATTTATTTATTTATTTATTTGTATTAATGTCTCTTCTGTTGTTGTTGCTTAATTTATTGGTATATATGTTTATGTTTCTTATGTTCTTATTCTTTCTTGTGTTTTCTTTCTTTTCTTGGGAGAATGAACAGAATAATATTTTCACTGCATAGTATAACTGCTGTTTTACCATGCACATGACAATAAAACTCTCTTGAATCTTGAATCTTGAAAGCGCAGTACAACCAACATCAAAGGATTAATAATCATGGGCATGTTTTGCTTTTATGCAGTTCCAAAACAAAGACCAGTATCAACACAAGAGCATTACATGAAGAAGAATATACAGTCCTCACTCGTTTATCAGGATTAACAGGTTCCAGACCCGACTGCAATAAGTGAATTTATTTAAGTAGGATTCTTTGTTTATGAATGGAATATTTTCATAGTTAGAGCATAGAAAACCTGTTTAAGATCTTGTAAATATAGTTTAACATTACTAGAGCCCTCTAGACTTGAAACATTCCTGTAGTCACTTTTACAATTGTATTACCCAATTTCGTTGACATAATAATAAAAAATAAGACGTCTTAGACATAAATAAGACATTACTTAGACTCACACGTTAGCATTGACAGCATTCTTGGTGGCCATTGTCTCAATGTAACGTTCCTGACACCTAGTGGCCAGTGTAGTAAATACTATTGCAGTGGCGCCGTGAACATTCACACAGGAGCTGCTGTCAGCCACGACTCATCCCAGTCACTGGCACTCTACGCACTGCTAACCATGCTAACACTCAGCAACTCTACAGTAGCTAGCTGATGTCACTTCCCATGCCTGCACCTCCACCTCCATGCCATGCCTCTTAAAGGCACAGACAATGTTACAGATCTTACACTACATATAACATCTTCTAAATGCCATACTATTTGTATTTTGGTTCATTTAGCCATTTTTATGTGCCCTGCGATTGGCTGGCGACCAGTAGTCAGCTGGGATATGCTCCAGCATGCCCGCGCAACCCTAATGAGGAAACGCGGCATAGAAAATGGATGGATAGCCATTTTTGTGATTGAAAATGCTTAATTTGGACCAATAATACACACAATTTGCATATGTCTGCATATGTTTTTACTAATAATAGGCCGTATTCAGCCACAAAACAGTGATCATTTATTAATTAATACATTTTTTCAAAACCACAATGTAACGAGAGATGACTGTACAACCCCGGTTACATGAAATTAACTAGTCAAAGGATCAAAGCATGTGATTTTTTTTCATGGGGCCCAGAATTCCTGGCGGAGCCCCTGCTCATACATAACAAACAGTAAATAATTCTGTTACATTGGAACTCTAGTTAGCAAGCATCATTAATTCATTCCAGAAGGTCCGACTCTAACCAAAACGGACACTAACTGAATACATTTTTCACATAAGAAATAATGTAAATCCCATTAATTCGTTCCAGAAAGCCAAAAATATTAACACAAAACACTGTTTTACAGTTTTACATGCATAAAACAATTCTAAATGCATATAAATGACAAATGAACAGGATAAATGAACATTTAAGGTTACTTTTACCTTCACTGAAAACGTGATTCTAGACGTGAGTGTTCCCAAAAAGAACACTGTGGCAGCGAGACACCACACGGACATCACCTTCCTGTTTTGCTATGACTTATTTCTTGAATTCAATAGCATTTCTCAACTCAGTAACCCAAAATGCAGTCAAAGAAAGTTTCAAGTGCCTGCATTTTGATAAAGAAGGTGAAAAACACAATTGAATTGAATTGAATTCAAGAAATAACTCATGGCAAAACACGAAGGTGGTGTCCGTGTTGTGTCTCGCTGCCACATGGTGTCTTTGGGAACAGTCACGCCTTCAGTGAAGTTAAAAGTAACCATAAATGTTCATTTATCCCTTTCATTTGTCATTTATATGCATTCAAGAATTGTTTTATGCATGTAAAACTATACAAACCTGTTTTGTGTTGACATTTTTGAGAGTCAACCGCTGATGACATCACAGACAGGCTACGTAGCTAACTTCTGGTTCTGGTTGCCATTTTGTTAGCAAGCTAGCTTCTTTGTGAGAAGCTAGGGACGCTTTGTGATGAAAAAAAACCCATTAAGAACACAGTTGGACGCAGTCTATTAATGACACGACAAGACACGCGCCAACCAGAAAGTGTCTTTAAACCGAGGCAAAATTTTGGCATAAATTTTCTACATTAACTGAAAAACACGCCAACTGGGGCAGACACCAACCTTGGTTCCACAGTATTTGAATTAAGAAAGCTAAAAGTAGTAAAATAGTTGACTTGGACCACCATATTAGACACAAGCCAAAAAAAGCCCGAAAACAAAACTCTGTTTGACCATCTGTGCTGCACAACAAAAATCCCTTATAGGGGATTTAAAGGCTAATGACCCTCCCGTTTAATTATCTTTGCATTCACAATTACTGCATCTAATGAGGTCTGGGCAGAATCTGCAAGCAATTTTTCGCAACTGCTGCATTTTACAGTTGACCTGAACTTAAAAGCAAAACTGCAACTATTCATCCTGCAAGACCGGCCATGATAGAAAGATAAAGTACAGTCCCTTTGTGAAGCCACTGTTATGTAACTTCCGCAAAAAAAATATGATTTTCTTGTTATCAAACAATAAATATATACATGGGCGGTCATGCACTCTTAATTCCAAAGTTCAGAGGTGTGGAATCAGACTCAGGCATTGGAGCTTACAACTTTAACATAACAATTGTTGAAACACTCCAGTTCTGTGCCCTTGTGCACTAATGTTTTATTTCTGTTTGACAGACTGAAAGGTACAAGCGGAAAGAATATCTTGCCTCCACTGACGTGACTCACACTGTCACAGTTTTCCATGCATCAGCCAAAACAGACCACTAATGATGATGATCTCACAGCGTTTTTAAATACTGCAGCAAAGCAGTTAAGCACACAAAATACTCACAAGCGTGTGCATGTACGCAAACACCTAAACATACAGGGACAGGACAGAACATCCTCCACTTAAGTTCACCATCTTTGACGCTCCCCTGCTGGGCAGGGGTCAACCTCTGGTGAACCTTGCAGAGACAAAGGCACAGAAAGACTTAAATGACTGGTCCCTGACTGGTCTGGTGGCAGCAGGATGTAGAACTTATTCATGTAGAACACTTTAGAGCAGGGGTGCCCAAACTTATTTATTTACTTATTTCAACTTTCTTCTCGTAATTATGACTTTATTCCAGTAATATTTTGACTTTATTCTCGTAAATTATAACATTTTCCCCGACCTAATTTTCCAAAAATTACAGCTTTTTTCTTTGTTTTGTTTGTCATAATATTACGACATGAAAAAATAACACATTTGTACTTTAATATTTGAACTTTATGACTTTATTCTCATTAAATTACAGCTTTTTTCTCATTAGATTACAACTTTTTTCTCTAAATATTTTGCCATTATTCTCTTTTTTCTATTTTTTTTCTGTTGATTTTTTAAAATTTTCTAATTTTTCAACTTTCTTCTTGTAAATTTTCTTCTCGACACATAATATTGCGACTTTATTCTCGGAATATACCTTTTCCCCCAACCTAATATTCGAAAGTCGCAACTTTTTTCTTTGTTTGTTTGTTTGAAATACCGTAATTTCCGGTGTGTAAGCTGCTATTTTTTTTCTTAAACTTTGAACCCTGCAGCTTACGTATACAGCGGTGCGGCTAATTTATGACCATGTTCAAATCTTGTGACCTCTCCTTTACTTCTGAGCTACTCCTAATCGTTTAAATACTGTGCCGCTCGCGAGTCAGTGAGGAAATGGCAGCTCTGTCTTTCTCAGGCGCCAATCACGAGCTATAAAAGAACTCACAACAAGCTCGGAAATCACAGGAGGTCATTACTCAATGTAACACTCTGACTCATCTAACAAAGAATGATAAAATCATCACACAGCAACTTAACACTAAACAGGTAGCTAGGAAATATACAAGACAAGAGCCAATACAATTTTTAAATTAAAAAAACAGCTATTTTAACTTTTTCCCATAATGCATTGTTCCCAGCAGAGCAGTTCATTGGCCAAGGGCTGCCATGGGTGCGCGGCAGCCATGGCTGCATCTTTAGTTTTGTAAAATTACTGCTCTTTTTTTTCCATTTTTGCTGTTCTTTTTTATTTTCTTGTTTAACCCTATTTTTACAATGTGCCGAGGGCCGATTAAAAAAGAGTTGATGGGCCGTAAATGGCCCCTGGGCTGCACTTTGGACACCCCTGCTTTATTCCGAAATAGTTTGATTTCATTCATGTAATATAACTTTTTTCCAACCTTACTTTCCAAATGTTATATCTTTATTTTTTGTTTTGTTTCTCATGATATTACGACTTAAAAAGAACAAACATTTTTTTTTTGTCGATATTTCAACTTTATGCTTCTTTATGCTAGTTTTTTCTTCATAATATTACAACTTTATTGTTGTAAAATTATGATTTTATTTCTTCACAGGTTTCCCTTGTTTTCAGAATATGACAACATTTATTCTATTTTTGCTGTCGTTTTTAGAATGTGCCTCGGGCCATTAAAAGAACAGCTGTCGGTCGCAAGTGGCCCCCCGGCCGCACTTTGGACAACCCTGCTTTAGAGTAACATCTGTTGGAGTCTGCAACAGTATTGGTTGTAAAATTGTTGACTTTAAACATAATAATGACAATTTTATTTCCAATTTCTATTGTTTCTTTTGGGAGAGACTGTTTCAAAATCAAAACAAATTGGGAGTTGAACCGAATGTAAACGGACATGTTATTGCCATATGATCATATGATCCCCTATGAAACAACTTATCATAAGGAATGTGCAAAGAGTCCCCTGCTTTTGTAAAAAAACGGACAGATAGAACGCGCCCTCCATCAGAAGGAGGCAGCTCGATGCATCTGCAGAGTGACTGCTGACTATTCACTGGTGATAAAACGCTCAATGTCCTGTCCAGATTGTTGAGGAATGTTAGCGAGCAACTCAGTGATCCATAATGTTCTTTTTTTCCACATGACAAAACTATCTAGACTCCTCACAACGCATTCAAAGTATTTCATCAGGGGACGTCTGCCTGTTGGGGATTATTAAAAAGAATAAATCTAAGTTCTGCAGGCCTTGTGCAGAAATCTGAACCAGCATGTGAGAAAGTGATGCAGGCTTCTTGAATGATGTGTACCTAAGAAGGGGTACTTGGGACACGATGAAAAGAAAAAAAAAAAAAAGAGAAAAAAAGTCTGTAATGAAAGAAAAAGTTGTACTCTGGCAAGGATAAACCACAATTTTATGTGAAACAGTCAAAATATAAAAAGAAAAAAATCCATATAAAGATTTTGACCCGTCAACATCATCAGTGTCTGTTCCTGAGAAACGCCTACACACACTGAACGCACCTCTTTTGTTGTGTTTGTTCCAGAAGCCTTTTAAATAAACGCTTCATGATATTAGGTGCTGC
Source organism: Dunckerocampus dactyliophorus (assembly GCF_027744805.1). NCBI lineage: Eukaryota > Metazoa > Chordata > Actinopteri > Syngnathiformes > Syngnathidae > Dunckerocampus > Dunckerocampus dactyliophorus. The sequence goes on from NC_072823.1 coordinate 5,891,330, forward strand.
AAGCAGGGCAAGACGCTGATCTCAGACTTCTGCGTTTAGGTTTATGTGGGAAATCTGACATTCACTTGTGAAAATTGATGATAGTGGTTATGGCTTTTGTTTCTTTCGCACATGCTCAACCAGTTGCATTGCGGAACATCACATGTTGCACACAAGCACAATCCAACATGTGCGAAAAGGAGTAGGAAGAAACAGAATTGAGTTCATCCTACACGTTCAATGCGTAGCAAAAGATAGATAGCTTATGTCAGGGGTGTCCAAACCTTTCCAGAAAATGATGCAAGGGCCACTTTGATATTTTGTAAAACAACACATGTAAATATGCAAAATGGCTATTATTAGTGTGAAATTCGGTCTTTTCTCTTTTTTCCCCTATTTTTGCTGTTGTTTTTTAAAATTTCCAAATATTTCAACTTTCTTCTTAAATAATCTTCTTAATGTTCTTCTCGCAATATTATGACTTTATTCCCATAATATTTTGACTTTATTCTTGTAACGTAACTCAAAAAATTGCAACTTTATTCTTTGTTTGTTTTTCATAATACTTTGACTTTTGTCTTTAGAATAGTGTGACTTTATTGTTGTAAAATTACATGTTTTTTCCAACTATTTCAACTTTCTTTTTGAAAATTTTCTTCTCATAATTCTGACTTTAATGCCATAATATTTTGAGGTTTAGTTCTTGTAACATTCTAACTTTTTCCGCAGCCCAATTTGCTTTATTCATTGTTTTGTTTCTCATAATATTACAATATCAGCTTCATGCTACAAAAATGATTTTATTTTTCCCCATGGTATTATGATATTATTGTCTTAAAATTAAAAAATTTTGTTAGAATACAACTTTTTTTCTCTTCTCAAATTACTGCTGAATTTTCCATTTTTATTGTTTGTTTTTTTTAGTTTCTTATTAAATTATTTTTTTAGAATGTATATATATATATATATATATATATATATATATATCAACTTTTTTGTAAAATTAAGATGTTTTCTCTTTAAATTACTGCTGATTTTTTCCATTTTTACTGTTATTTTGTTATTTTTGTAGTTTTCTTGTCAAATTATATTTTTACAATGTGCTGCAGGCCAATAAAAAAAAAAAAAAGCTGCAGGACGCAAATGGCAGTTTGGACACCCCTGGCTTATGTCACACTTACGAAGTGTTAAAAAAATCATAATTACAAAAATTGCACATAAAAAATAAATTTTAAAAATGACAGAAATAAATAGAAAAAATGTCAAATATTAATTAAAGATAAATTAACAAATAAATAACAGCTACATAAGAGAAAATGTTATTCTTCCGTTTTACCTTTGTAGGATACCCACTCGTTTAGGTATTGTTAAAAAAATGACAAAGTGTAGAGGACAACTTGAGAAAAACACACCTTTTCTAATTTAGGCAGTCCAAGTGTTGCTTAAATTTCAAATGACCTGACATGTACATCTCTTGTATTAATACAGGAGATGGACGCATACACCGACAGTTCGCAGTCAAATAGTTAACTTCTTACGATGGGTTGGTAGACACGGAACGCACAGCAATACAGCACCTTTCCCCAAGAAAAGTCCTGCATTGTAGAATAAATAAATAATACATCACAATAACAGATTTATTTTTACCCAGTAAGCAAAACTAATCTGCAAAACAGTTATATTATCATATTAATATTTCAATTTATCTTGATTTTGGCATAGACGTCATGCAGATATTTGCGTGTTTATGCGATGGACAAAAATGCAGATTCATACAGATTCTTATTATTAGTTACAGCGAGTCAATGAACTGCAGGTCTCAAAATTCAGTAACCAAGATTTTTGAAAATATGGTCTGACGGTGATTTTTCCATTCATCGCTTCTGCACTGATCACTGCTCGCAGAGAGTGAGGCCCTGACGAGAGAGTCAGCATCTTCGTGTCGGGCGTCAAAGGACTGTGCATCATAAAGCAACACACACGCTCACATGTGCACACACACACACACACACGCTGGGATAATCACGATAGCGGACAACAGACAGGTCTGCTGACCAGGCAGCTCGGTTGCCCTTCTGCTTTCTATTTGCAGTTTTGACGTGTGCTGTCATTAGCCAACCTGGCGGGCGCACGGATTAATGAGGGCCCACGAGATCTGTTTGGATTATAACCGCAACCAAAAATATTGCAGACATTCACTGTTTTTTTTCAATAATCAGCATCATTAGAGAAAAAAAACAGTCATTTAGGACCACTTGATCTGCTTGTACAAGGAAATATTGTTGTCAAGTATCATATTTGGCTGTATTGTATGTACTGTACCAGGGGTCTTCAATTCAAATGTGTAAGGTATAAGGTCTGTTTATGCAATTTTTTTCACAGCGAAGGTCCGAACCTTAATTTGCCTTAAATTGCGTCAATGGAAATATTGACAGAAAGAACCACTGCCCTACAACACACTTATTTTGGCACCTAAATTGCATTTAAAAGAAAACGGGACATTATTCCACATAAATAATAATAAGTTTGACTGTACAAACAATGAATGAACACAAGGGGCTTATTTTTAAGTTAAATAAAGCTGCACCAGTTTCTCTGAAAACCAAAAAAATAATAATAAATTTAATAAGCGTCTGTTTAACAGAAAAGCTGCAACAGTACATTATTTACCTTTGAGTAAGATCTCTGCGGCAGAAGCACTCAACCACTCTCCCGTCAGTGAAAGATGTTGTTTTGCTCCAATATCCATACATTCCTTAGTGAAGTCTCATTTGCACTTTGCTGTGCTGTAAATTAATGTGCTATGACTCCCGTAGATTTTTCACACTGGGCGCTACAGTTTCAGAGCACGAGACACAGCGGTTTGGCACTGGATTCTGGAAGAATGAACAGATACTGGTCCGTCCTTTCACGTTTAAAAGTTCGCTTTTCTCGATCAACTTCCTACTTTCGAGCAAACCATTTTTCTATTCGAAGATTAGCGGCATAGAAAATGGATGGACGGATGGTTCCCGGCAGTAAACAAGCAATTTCATTGGCTCATTATGAGTGACGTCACCGTGCTTGCTGTCACGTTAATAATTACGTAATACCTGAAGTAATTTTATTTTTCTATTTTCCATTCACTTTCATTGGTCACAGGTCCGCAGAGGGCCATCACTGGGTCCAGATCCGGACCGAGGTCCGCCATTTGGTCATGGCTGGTACATACAGTCGTCCCTCGACACATCGCTGTTCAAACATATTAATTATTAAACCATGCAGTTTCGTGGTTGAATAGGGCCTATTAGTAAAAAAAAAAAATGCATATTTATGCAAACTTTACACGTTTTGCCTACATTAAGCATTTTCAATAATCAAAATGGCTATGTGAACTAAAATACAAATACAGTCAAACTTGTCTATAGCGGCCACTAGAGGGAGTCTGCAAAAGTGGCCGCTATAGACAGGTGGCCTCTATAGACAGGTTGGCCTCTAGTTTGAATGTTGACCAGTAGAGGAAAAAAAAGTAAAAAAAGGGAAAATAATAATAATAATAATGTTGACCAGTAGATGGCACTGCGGACTGCGGATAAAAGTTGTACAGCACTACTAGACTTGTTATTATCATGGTTCATGGTTCATGGTTTTAATTCATCCTGAACATGCAGATGAGTCAAACAGTAGCACATCACATAGTACAATTCACAATTTTGCATGTCCAAAAAGGAGTAGGTAGAAGCAAAGCTTATTTAATCCTACCCCTCATCAGTTTCACATCAGTTGCAATACATTTATTCACCTCTTCTTCTTCCAAGTGTACTTTGTAGGTCTACATGACAATGTAGTGCAATCATAGCCAAGGTTTTTACTTACTAAAAGGAAGCTAGAGGCTTAATAATAACTGATAGAATATATCCACCACCCACAGAACAAAGCTGTGCTAGTAATGTCTTACGCTTGTTTTTAATATTTTACTTTTTATACGGCAGAGTGTCATTACAGCTTTAGTTCATCAGGAAGTGACGGGAAGTGACGGTAGGCGTCCCGAGCAGGAGAGCTAGGCTCAGTGCTAGCTGTGAGTTTGGAGAGAGTTGGGAAGTGTGTTAATGATGGCGTGGATGTAAAGTCCTGCAGTGTTCTCCGCTGTTAATAAAGCCATTAAAGTGCATCGGCGACGTGAGTCTCTCCTTCCCCACAACAAGCGGCATTACAGTATTGACCAGTGCACACCAGGAAATAAACGGTGTCATTTCTTACAGGCATTGGCTGGACAGCTATGTAGTGGGGCTCGTTTAACCTTTGCCTTGTGGGCAAGCAGGAAGGAGAGACGATGCTGAGAGATGTGTGTGTGTTCTGAGCTGCTGTCTGGGGGCCGCGTTCAATAAATAAAGTTGGCAGAAGCAACAGGAGAAGTTTCCTTCTTTGCTTCGGAGCTGAATAACACTGACAAGTTAACAGACTAGTAGCGAACGGAAAAGAAGACGGCTTTGTTTGTGTCGAATACAGAAGATGAGGACTTTGATGGATTTGTGGATGAGGATTGATAAAAAATAACGTGAGTACATTCTAAAATACTTCAATTAAGTACAACCGAACTCAGTTTTGCTCCCGCTGCCGCATGCATGCTAGCGTATGTTTTTTTTTTATTGTAGCGTCGCTGGGAGCACGTCCTGTTCCCAGCCTACTTTGCGGTAATGTTTTGGTGCAAATGCTCTTAAAGTTACGTTTGACCAGGAAATAGCAAGCTCAAAAGAAGACGGCTTTTTATGTGGAACAACTGACAGTTGCTGTGAATCTTGTGAATGATTGTGACTGAGCTAGGACTCAGTAATTAAAGTCTACACACGACGGCTTCATTCATTGAAAAACAAAACTTTTTCATGCATGAAGCTTTTACTTGAGTTGGTAATTTGGCCGCTATACGCGGTCAAATATTGACCAAGGGAGACAAAATGGGTGGCCGCTGGCTGCGTTAGACAGGTGACTGCTATACACAGGGTCTATAACATGTAAATTTGCTGCGGGGGATTTTTCAGTGGCTGCTATAGGCAGGTGGCCCTTCTATAAATGTGGCCGCTAAGACATGTTTGACTGTATAAGGAATTAAGGGGACACAAATTGTGACTGTATTATTCTACATTGGTCACTAGGTGTCAGTAAGTGTTCAGTGAGGAAAGCACCAGACTTCGCCAGAGCAACAGGCTTTTATTGCAAGTTTGCATTATCTCACAACAGACACAATAATAATAACCTAATAATAACCTAAAAGTAATCATTATCATCATAATAACAACACGGGTAACTGTTGTGGCCGCAATCCAGCTAAAACTCAAGTCCGAACCCCTGTCGTCACTTCTTGTCCACACGTCCGGAACACATTCACTGCGAAGCACGAGTGTTATTCATGTATTATACGTCTTCTTTTTTCTTATTATGGCTACTGTATTGGGTAATATGAGTGTTATTTATGTCTTATATGTCTTCTTTTCTCTTATTATGGCTAACGCATTGGGTAATATGACTGTTTCTCGCAAATGTACCACCTTTTTTCTCGCAAGTTCACACACAACCTTATTACTGAATAAAAACAGCCTGCCCCTTTAAGATGACAGCAGACAGTTTTCCTTCCTCCCACGCCAGTTTGGTCTCCTCGGCATAATGGAAATGTACTTGCACTTGGACTCTCTTATATTTAACTTCTTATTTGCCCCATTTGATTCTTTAATCTTCACTTTCCATCATTCCATGAATTCCATCACTGGCGACGGGCGGCGGAGGAAGGCGAAGATTACCCTTACGCCCGCTTCAACAAGACCGTGCAGGTACCCGTGTACTCGGAGCAGGAATACCAGTTGTCTAGAGGGCTCGAATAATGTTAAAAACAAATTTGGATTGTAAACAGGTTTTCTATGACTTAACTACAAAAATATTCCATTAATAAATAAGAAATCCTACTTTGTGGAAATTCACTTTTCATGGTCTGGTGTCAGTTAACCGTGAACAACGAGCGATAACTACACCAATTGGCAGCAACGATATAACAGTCTAATGCTGTAGGTGTATCAAAATGTCTATCTTTACAAAGAGAATAATGCTCAGTTTTTATCGGCACTGTTTATTGTGGTTGCAGTTTGCTGTATGTAGAACTGCACTGCATAATTAAAATCTAGGTCACCCCATTTAGCTGCATGAGAGAATGGAGGCTGATGGTAACCGTTTGCCAACTGATCAATTAGTGAATGTCAAGGATCTAAATGGCAAAAAATGATGCGAAAAACTGAGATTTGGATCAATTTGGACCCAAGCAGAATGGGGACATTGTTGGAAGACTACCCATCATAAAAATGTTGATTTATACAACAGAAACACAGCTGCCATCAAACTAATTTACTGAAAAGAACAATACCCCATTGGTAGATGGAAGTCATACATGAAATACATGGAATCAGGTAAGAATGTCACAGGTAACCTCATACTACTCATTTTTGTAGAAATGATTTTCATAGCTTATTTCAACCCAAACAAATCAAATATGCTTGTTTTACCAAAACATTCACAAAATGCTGGTATCCACAACTCACATTTTATGTTTCAGAATACTTTTCTTTCTAGTGTTCTCACATTATTAACTGAAAACCGAATGAAAAGCAGGCCTGCGGGCGCCTCGTGTGGTCGTGGGGGCTACCTGGAGCCCGCGGGCACTGTGTTGGTGACCCCTGCCATAGACCATATCAATAGTCAATGCTTTCACTGTGTCTTTGATTTACCATGGGTGTTTTATTCACCGCGGGTGAGTTATTTGTCCAATCGTCAATCGCACGTGTCCCATTACGTGCTTTAATGAGCTGCCTCTTTTTAACAGTTTTAGAATGCACAGAAAAGAGAAAGACGTGTGTTCAAGTCTCACATAAGAATTGTTGATGATGGCCAAAATCACCCCCAAAAGTGCAGTTTTCCCTTAAAAAAAAGTGTACAAAAAATTATTATAGAAATAAAAACGACTTCATAAAAATGTAAAAAAGAAATAAATAAAAATTACTTAAATAAAACCATTTTTAAATAATAAAAAAATAAGACTATAAAAATAAACACAAATCAAAATCACTTAAAGAAAAATGGAAAAAAGAAAACAAAAATGACTTCAAAATATAGAAAATAATATACATTTATTCAAAATAACCATTACCTAAATAAAAATGCAAAAAAATTAATAAAAATAATTAAAAACAACAATAAGTTACTTAAAAGCAGAAAAATAATAAAAAAAGAAAATTAATAAAAACGAAAATTACCAAAAAAAACGGTAAAAATAATAATAATAAAAAATTTATGACTAAAATAAAAGTGTAAAAGAAAATAAAAATAAAAAATAAAATGACTTAAATAAAAGTGTAAAAAATAATAAATACAAATAAAAATGACTTAAATAAAAACATGAAATTACTTAAATGAAAGTGTAAAAATAATAGAAACAAATACAAATCATAAAATTACCTAAATAAATGCAGGTCGTGACTTAATGACTATTTGAAAATGTGGCTCCCGTTTGAGACCGTTTGAGAAGCCCTGCTTGATACTGCAGGTGGATTGGCAGATTTCTGACTCGTAAATGATTTCTATCTACATTTGAAAGAGGCCACTCTGAGTAACTTGCATGGTGAGTACTTCAATTAAACAGTACCCGACTACAAAAAGAATATTCTGACGTCAGTGGAACATCCTTTTGCTCTGCATTCCTGTCTATCTAAAACATCCAGTCAAGACAAGATGAAGCCCCTAGAATGTTCTAGCAACAGGAAGAGCAACTGAGATCTCTGAGAGCTCCTGCTAATCTTCATCCGTGTCTAATTTACAACCCCAATGACGTCAAAGGCCGGGCTCTGTTAAGGATCCAAAACCTCATATGCGAGACTCAGACCAACCTTGTGCTTCCTGTTGAAGTCTAGCAGAATAGCAGTGAGCATTGAGGCACAGCGTGTGCTTCGTGACAAAAAACTTGGCCTCCCCAGGGAACCTGCCTGTAAATATTGCTGTTGTTATTGTTGTTGAGGTGGATGATTCGCTCTGTGAGGAAGGAATGCACAGTGTGTGAGCATTTGTGTGTGGTGTGTGTGTGTGTTCGGGGGGAGTGGGGGCAACATCACCAACATCAGATAGGGGGGAAATCCATGTGACCTGGCAAGGAGAGAGGCTACGGATTTAGCGTCACATGCACAGTGTGCACGGTATACATCTTTGTCTCCCCTCACGTCTGCATGTTTGCATTCCACGGCACATCTGATCTAAAGTATACAGGAGATTTGCTTTATCCTTTGTTTCCTTTATTTTCCTGCAAGGTCCCATTGAGATACAATTGCTTGCCTTCCAGGGAGCCTGGGTGGTTATTTTTTGTTGGTCTGTATGTTTAAAGAGAAACAAAACAGCTTGGAGATTTGAAGAGTTTTTAAAGGGAACAAAGAACTTGAATAAACATTTATTGTGAGCCTGCACCTAAAATGATTGTGTTGGATTTTTCAATGAAAAGCAATGAGGAAAACTGGCATATCATGCAAAATGACGAGGGATAAAATGCTGACTAAGCACATCGACACTTGGCAATCTGTAGCTTGCTACAACACACTTGACACCTAAAGTAGGGATTGCTGGACTGACAGGAGCAGCATGAAATCGCATTATCTAAGACTCAACCAGGCCAAAGCACAGTTACCTCTTTTTACATTTGTATTTTTACATGTCGTCATATATTTGCCTTTTGACCGCAATGGAGATAAAAACAGAGAGCCTAACTGCAGCTTTACAGATATATGTGCCTTATTTTGAGTTGGGTTTTTTTTGGATTATGCGAGTAACATTTACGTTTTGCCATTTAAACCATAAATAATATACAAAAAGGCAATATCAGAAATAAAAATATTAAAAGAAAGCATAGAATAAGATTAAAAGTAATACAATAGGAATAAATGTTGTTTTCATTTTCAAATAAATATTCAAAAAATAAAATAAAATTACTAAAATTTATTCGATTTAAAGAATAATTAAATAAATACAAGTTAGAACAAGACATTGAGAATAAATATATAGATGGTGTGGTAAAATGTTTGATTGCATTGCACTTTGCACAATTCATGAGCAATTTCTGGATGTAGATTAAGTAATAATATTAGTATAATAATCATTATTATTGGTCACAGTCATTGAATTGAATTGATTTTTGCATGATCGATGTTGCTATTGGAGAGTTATTATTAAATATTTGCTCTGCCTACAGTACATGTTGTCATTTAAAGTTTGTTCATTTCCCCTTTTTAAGTCACCATTTTCTATCTACCTACCTACTTACTTACCTACCTACCTACCTACCTAACTACCTACTTACCTACCAACCTACCTACCTACCTACCTACCTATCCATCCATCCATCCATCCATCCATCATCTATCTATCTCTCTCTCTATCTATCTATCTATCTATCTATCTATCTATCTATCTATCTATCTATCTATCTATCTATCTATCTATCTATCTATCTATCTATCTATCTATCTATCTATCTATCTATCTATCCATCCATCCATCTACGCCGCGCACCCTCCGCCGAGGAGTCCAGTTCCGCGTCCGCCCGCCGCCATCTCCGTGCTCCTCCACATTACCGCCAACCCACCCCCGTGGACTGCCACGGCTAGCATACTCCCCGCCGCAAATCCACAAAGTCCACAATCTCCCAAACTCTGCACAGAAACATGCAACACAGATATATCGCTTTCCTTACAGGGAAAAAAACAATACTGATATCAACCGATCTCACACTATTATGTAATATTGGGCCGATATTATCAGACATCCCTACTAATAAGCAAGTATGAGTTTAAAAAAAGGGATGTGGGGGACCTGACAGTATGTAGCTTGTGCAATGTTAAAGAAAACAAATAAATAAAAATGAAAAATAAAGCCGTTAAAACACAGATAAAACTAAATCAGTCACAATTATTCACACGAGTCAAACAAAAATGTCATTTTGCAGATTACACAGCGAGGACAGTTTGGAGAATTGAGCGATGTTTAGATTAGTTTGGTGTGGATGAACTGTACTGGCCCCCAACCCTATCAAACACATTTGGGTCAAACTAGCACTGAGATTGTGAGCTGGGCTCTGTTGTCTTTAGAAATGTTCCGCTTGATGAGCTGCTGGTAAAAATAATCCCGTTTGAACAGCGTGTTAAGATTCCCGCTAAATTCCTGTGACAGCACATTACCACTCTCCTTTCCCTCAATGTATATGTTAGAGGGAAAACATCCCCTTTCTCCTGCCTCTTTGGTTCATTTCTCTCTCATGTTGTTTGTGGCGGCCCAGTAGAGCGTCACTTACCAGCCCCTCCACAGATTCCACACACTGCTCTTCAGCTGTGGCTCTAAATTACTCTCTGTTTTCTGTATTAAATAAAGGGTTTAGCATAAAGTTAACGACAGTAGCAGAATGCCTGCTGATGGAGACATTGTGTTTTGGTGCCAAGTCTGTGGATGGCCTGGGTGGTGCAGTTAATAGGACCAGGGAGAGGAGCGTTATGTTGTCCTAATGGAAATGAAGGCAGCGTCGTGAGGGATGACGTTACTGATTGATTCTTCCATGTGTGATGTTTTTAAAAGAGTGAATGTGGCCATTATTTCCACGCCACTGCAGTCTCTTGTTGTATCTGCAAGAGGGCTGGGTCTGGGGGAGAATGAATTACAGTCCGTTTGTTCTCTTCAGGTCAGCTTTTAAAGGACATCAACCAAAAAAAGTCACCAATCAATGCAAGTGTTTGTCTTGAACTCTTTGTACCTGTACAAAGTGCAGACAGGCTTGCCACTACAGGATCTCGCACCTTTTATTTTCCCCTTTGACTTTCAGCCAGGGGGATACGCATTGGTTTGGGGAAGGGGGATGTTGAATTCAGTTATTGGTGCAGTACATTGGCTTTTTGGAGACACAATGGCTTCTCTTGATTGGTTGTGCTATACAGCAGTGGTCCTCAATCTTGTGCATTGTGGATTCAATCTGGGTGGGTCGCAGACTGCAAGTTATAAATTCAATGAAAATATGTAATAGACAAATGACGTCCGACTTAGTTTGAAGGATTACTGAGCAATATTTTAGCCATCTTCGTCCTCATTTCCTTGACAAAATGCTGCAATAAATTCCTCTAAAATGCACTTCAGACATGTAATTACGTGTATTCGTGTTTCAAAAGACGGCAGTTTTTAAAAAAGAAATTGATTTGCTTGGTTTGTCTTAAAAGTATAAAAATATAAATAAAGACATAAATAAATACACAAATATATACAGTAAAAGTTTACAAAAAATACAAATCAAATGGAATAAAAACATGCAAAATAATAAAAATAAAACTGACTTCAATAAAAGTGTAAAAAATACTACAAATAAATCCAAATCAAACATGACTTAATAAAAGTGTGAAAAAATAAAACAAAAATGACTTAAAAGTGAAAAAAAATTACTAAAAATAAAGATGACAAAGAAAAATGTAAAAAAAAATACTACATATAAATAATTATTTAAAACCATAAAATAATACAAATAAATACAAATGTAACATTTCTTACATAAAAGTATAAGAAATAATATAAATAAATAAAAATAACAATGACAAATGAAAGTATAAAAGAACATAAAATAAATAATACAAATGACTTAAATAAAAGTGTAACAAGTAATAGTAAATCAGAATAAAAATGACTTAAATAAAAACATAAAAATAACAGAAATAAATAAAAATTAAACATGACTTAAATAAATGTGTAAATAATAATACAAATGACAAAATAAAAATGTTAAAATTTAATGACCATTGGAAAATGTGTGTCCCAGGTTGAGACCATTTGGGAACCCCCACTATACAGTACAGCTGTGACATGACACCATTATGTACAACTGTGAGCTATTGTTTGATATCAACACCCACAAAGTGCACCACCGCACACACGCACACATAGAAAAAAATACATATCTTTTTGAAAGTTGTAATATTAATAGAAACAAACACAAATAAATAAAGTTATAATTTTTGGAGAATTAGGTTTGAAAAAAGTTATAATATTATGGGAATAAAGTCAAAATATTATGAGAATAAGATTATAAATATAAGAGAAGAAAATTTACAAGAGCAAAGTTGAAATAGTTGGAAAATTTAAAAAAAAAAAAAGACAACAGCAGAAATAGAAAAAAGCTGTAATATTACAAGAATAAAGTGAAAATGTTCAGAGAAAACAGTCGTGTTCTAATGAGAAAGGAAGTCGCAATTATACGAGAATAAATTCGTAATATTATGAGGATTTTTTTTTTGTAATTTTCATTTCAGTAGTATAAAGTTGAAATATTGGAGAAAAAAACATTTATTTAAAAGTCATAGAAGTTGTAAATTTTTGAAAATTAGGTTGGTGACAGTAATAATGTTATTGGAATAAAGTCAAAATATTATGGGAATGAAGTCATAATATTATGAAAAGAAAATTTACGAATATTATTTAAGAAGAAAGTTCAAATATTTGCAAAATATTAAAAAAAATGTTAAAAAAAGCAAACATCCAAGTTTACACTAGTAATGTACTTTTTCACCGACTGTATATCTCAAAGCTGAGATGGAGTTTAAAAATATATATATATATTGTATATAAAACTTCTTAGCATATCTTACAAAATATCAAAGTGCATCCTTTCATTTTTCCGTATGTGGCCCTCAGTGGAAAAAGTTTGGACACCCCTGACTTAAGCAGACAATAAGGAAATGTCTCTGTAATGACGACAGCTCTGTGACAGTAATGAACAACATCAAGTCCTTTATAGTGAAGAGATTGGCCCTTCTTCAGTCAAAACAATTAATATTCATGCTTGGCTGGCAGTGGAATAATAGCTGAGCTTCTCAGCAGGGCGCCAGTAGGTTTTAGTGATAAAGGATTAAAGGTTGTGTAGGGTTTTCTGAGTATTTATTTTGGAACACAATTTGGCTTTTTACAGCTTGGATAACTAAAGCCTGGGTGGTCTGATCTGGTCTCCATTTTCCTCCCCAAAAAATGAAGATCAAAACCAACAGAAAGATCAACGCTGTCTTTGGTATTTCATAGCCGTGTTGGATTGGATTCTTTTGACGCGTGAGCGGTTAATCAGAGGCACACTCTGCTCTATGTGATAAACTTGTGTGTTTGTTTACTTACTCCATTTTTTTTTAAAGGGCAGCATAGTGGGTCATGTGGTGGGCACGTCTGCTTCACAGCAAGGTTTATTCCAGGTACAGCGGAGCCTCGGTTAACGTCAACCTTGTTTAGCGCTTTTTTCGGTTAACATCGGAAATTTACGGCAAAATTTTGCTTCGGTTTGCGCACATTTTCCGGTTAGCGTACAATATGGCGGCCGTCTTGTCATGTTGTTACTACACAGCGTGAGTGCAACTGTCAACGCCAACGCCCTGTTGGCATCCTGAGGTTGCTAACAAAATGGCAACCGGGATAAATGAATATTCAAGGTTACTTTTACCACCATTGAAGACTGGACTGTTCCCAAAGACACGATGTGGCAGCGAGATCAACACCTTCCTGTTTTGCCATGAGTTCTTTCTTGAATTCAATGCTGTTTCTCACCTTCTTGATCAAAATGTTGGCACTTGCAACTTTCTTTGGCTCCATTTTGGGTTACTTAGGTGACAAACGGTAGAACTCATGGCAAAACAAGAAGGTGGTGTTGAAGAGGAATGTGTTGCTCTAACTGCCACATCGTGTCTTTGGGGAACAGTCATGTCAAGAATCATGTCTTCAATGAAGGTAAAAGTAAACTTCATTTATCCCTTTCATGCATCATTTATTGGTATTTACTGTATACACATTAACAAGTCTTTTCTGCATGTAAAACTATGAGAACGTGTTTTGTGTTAACATTTTTGGCTTTCCTGTTAGTGTGAATGGTTGTTTGTGTATTTGTACACCACCTCTGGGTTCCAACTCACCTATAATCCTGAACAGACTAAGGCATAGGAGATGAGTGGTGCTTTAATCTGTGTGTACTGTACCTGCTCATTATCCACAAAGCCGACACACACAACCATACACAAATCAAAGCTCATGCGTCAATGGCAATTTTACGAGGCCCTAACAATACAAAAGCAATAAACTCTGACAAAGATAATCTGGTGGCACATCACCAGCATTGAAAGCCTTCATAATAGGATTTGTAGTTGGGCTGCCAGTCTTTATCAAAGGATTGCAGCAAAACTTTGTGAGTTTTATGTACGCATTTGCCGGATTCATTCACTGCTGTCACGTGTCCATTTCAGGGTTTTAACTGATGGAATTAGAGTGATGCCACCATTTAACTGAGCAGTTCTGCTTTTCCACAGAGCCTGAAGCGCAACCTCCTCCGGTATAGTGGGTGTGTGGGTGTTTTTGAAGCGCTACAGTACATATTAACTCCCTATGGTGAATCACAGCTAATATCTTTTACCACTAATATTAAAACACACAGGGACCACATGATTGCTTGTGGGTTGATCATATTGTTTGAGGATTTGCACACAATTTTCCCTGCCCGTTGATCCTCGGAGCAGATTATTCATGAACTCAAATTGCAGGGAATTACTGTGAAGTGAGTAAGTGTAATTATACGGTAAATCAAACACATTAGATAGGTGGCCAAAACATAAAATTTAAACGACAGCCACACTATGTTTTATGTTTGGACCAGTGGTGTCAAATGATTAAAGATTTAAATCAGATTAATCACATTTTTTAAAATGAATTCATCATTAATAATCACCATTTTCACTGTATTTTATTATCAGGAAGATAGATGACAGGGAAAAATTAGATTTGATTAATAATATTGTGTGCAATCTGTTGCCTCAATTCTTTTGAGTAGTCATGCTGTATTTTGTTTTTACAGTGTAATGGACAGAGTCTACTGTCTACATCTACTGAAGATGAAAATGATGAATTATGGACATGCCAGCAACAAACCCTCAATCCTTCAAGGAGCCTTTCCCCATCCCTGCCTTCATTCTCTTATCCCCGACTCCACTCCCTTTACAGTATGCGACTTCAGAATACACCCATCCCGGAGAGGTTTGTCATGCCTCAATCCATCCAGCGTCCCTCCCAATGTTACTTTGTCTCTCCATCCTTGTTTTGAAGGAGAGAGAGCTGCTCGGAGGTAGTCTGCTCATCCCTCAACAACTGCAGCTGGCTCCCTGCAGTGATAAGCCCTGTCCTCCACCACTCAATTATTCCCCACCATAAAGACGTACAGATGGGCTTTGCGCTAGCACATACACAACCACGCAGGCAGCTGTGCGCACGCAGCCATAATAAGTTAAAGGCATTTGAGATGCACGCTTGTTTTGATGCACAAACACACATCCTGGTCCCCCAGCGCGGCTTGCTTCACCCCTCTACCGATTGCTCACGCCATCCCTCTTTCAAAGCTGCACAAAAAACATCATCCCTAACAATTTCTATCAAGATAATCTTTGTCTGTGTAGTCCTTCTCGATCGTTCCTCTCTATTCCCAGTTCTTTCATACTGCAGATTTCACACTCATCTAGTCCTCCTCACTCGCTGAGCATCCAGGGGTGGCTAATGAGAGCTCAGCACAAATTGGCTTACCTGCCTGCTTTTCTGTCTCTGCGCACCGGAGAGCGCTTCAAGTCTGACAATGGCGCACACTCGCTCTGTGAAAAAGCGTCAGAGGAGGCCTCTTGTCTTCTCAACTTGACTTTCCAGGTGACCTTCTATTACCATGCCAACCATTCTTCACTTTTTCTATGGCCGTCTGCTATAGCAGCATGCAGGCTATTCTTTTCGGGCAGGTATGTCCGAAGTGCGGCCTGGGGGCCATTTGCAGCCTGCGGCTGTTTTTTTTTATTGGCCCGCGGCATATTGTAAAAACGTCATTTAACAAAAAACTTCTTTAATAAAACAGAAAAAGAAAAAAAAAAAGAAAAAGTCAAAATATAAAAAAAGAAAAAAGTTGTAAATTTACCACATTAAGGTCGTAATATTATGAGGAAAAATAATATTAAATATATTATAGAAAATATTAAAGAAAAAAAGTCTTAATATTATGAGAAACAAACAAAACAAAGTTGGAATCTTTGCAAAATTATGTTGCGGAAAAAGTTATGATGTTACGAGAATAACGTCAAAATATTATGGCAATAAAGTCAGAATTACCAGAATAAAATTGACAAGGACAAAAGTAAAATAGTTGGAAAATTAAAAAAAAAAAAACAACAGCAGAAATGCTTCGGTTTTCGTCAGCCCTTTTGGACCTTTGCTGCTTGGATCTGTGCAGGGTACAACGAAATCTCAAGAATATCAAGACATTCTAGAGCCAAATGTGTTGCCGACTGTCAGAAAGCTTGGTCTCAGTCGCCGGTCATGGGATGATGACGCAAAACACCCAAAAATGGACGTGCAGAAGCTGAAACGTGGAGTCTGGAGAAGGTCCCCTTCAAACCTGACAGACTGGAGGAGTCTGCTCACTAGGAGTGGGACAAAATACCTGTCGAGAGGTGCAGTAGTCTCCTTGAGACTTGATCGCTTGATTGCAGATTGAAGGTTGTGCAAAAAAATATGACGTAAAGAGTACAGTCCTTTTTGTTCTATCTTTAACGAAACAACTTTTTCCACATGTGTATATGTTACAACGTCATCTTTTATCGCCAGCAAACTAGTTGTGACTGAATCTAAACGTCTTCTGCTATTTTTTTTTAGACCTCTTTCTCCTCATTGGACAATAATTAACAAAGCTTTGTTGATACAAGACTCCATCAACAAAATTCCACACTGAAACAATCAACTGATACATTTTTGTAGAAAAACGTACGCTTACGTAGACCGACTTTTGTTTAACATATAACTAATATTTCTTGAGAGCTAAAATATGCGCACACACTTTCTGAAGCTCATTTTTAGTTCCTCTTCAGGTGAATTTGAACTGTTTATTTTCTATTCAGCCGCAAACAACCACAACCAATGGATAACACGCAGTATGTGGTGTGCCTGCAGCATCGTTATCTACAGTATGTTGTTTTGGCAGTTGCAGTTTTAATTAATGAACATGGCTTGATGAAGCCAATTCAGTTTGCGTGTGAGCACGAAATTCTGCATGTGCTCAACAGCTCACACTCTCACCAATCTGAACTCAGTGAGTCTCAATGTCATGTGGCTTTGCTTTCTATGCTGCAAAACAGCAAAGGCAGGCCAAGGGCTGAGGCAAAAGAGATCAAATGTCACAGCAGCACATATTTCATTTGGAAAACTTCTCAACCAATAACCTTACATCTTTCAGCAAGAAACGTGAAAGATTGTTCATGTTTTAATGGTGATTGTTTAATTTATTTTGAACATGCATACGAGTTACATTGGAATACATACCATAGTACAATTCACAGTTCTACATGTCCAAAAAGGAGTAGGAAGAAGCAAAGTTTATTTAATCCTACCCCCCATCTGTTCCATTGCAATACATTACTTAAGAACAGTAATACTACAGTGGTAGGATTAAATAAGCTTGGCGTCTTCCTGCTCCTTTTTGGACATGTGGAACTGTGAACTGTACTGTGTGATGTAGTCACTCTTCAAAATTAAACCATCACCATTACAGTGGTACCTCATTACTTAATTATTAATTTCTTCCAAAAGGGTCAATCGTACAAAAAACGATGCAAAATAGTGTTAATCCAATGAATCCTCTTCAGACACCCAAAAATATCAACAAAAATACATTTTATATAGAATAATTATAGTTTTACAAATCAGTGCAAGAATAATTAAAAAGAACTTATTGTTGATGCAGACTTCCCGTACATCAAATTCAACACTGGTTCGCACTTTTTTTGTCAAAGTGCTGGAAAATTTCCTTCGCCCCATGGCGGGTTATTTAGCAGTTGCATTCAATATAAAATGACTCAAGCGCTTGATTTTGCGAAACAATACAGTGCAGAGCAAAGTGGCTAGTTTGTTACGTGCAACACTGCACAAAAATCTGCGCAAAATGGGGGCTGGGTGAACTTTGATTTATCAATAAAACAATCTTTAATAACTCAAAAACAAAAAGAGCAGAAATGACCAATTCAGTGGCACAAACACAGCACAGACAAATGGGACTATTTGACCAGAGTTTTGCGTGGGTTAGTAGTTTATGCACATCAACAAAAAACTCTAAATCCTTAGTGGATTAGTTTAGACTTTCAAATGGTGTACAGTAATCATTCTTTCAGCTCACCAACTAAATGAAAGAGGCCTTTACTGTGATCTCTTTGACCATATTGCTTTTATTCATTCTTATCAGTCTGAGATATGGCCAAGCACAGAAAAATAAAATACAGGCTTTGGAAAGGTCTTTGCTTTGTTTCCTGTCTTCTCAAGTCAAGGCTTGTTTGTCCATCTTCATCATCTCATCATCTGCAACAAATATATTCACGTCACACCCAGAATCATTTGTTTGATACTGCAAGCATAAGGCCTTGCATGTGTTGAATTTTTCAAATTCAGCGTGGCACATATGCATATTGTTGGAACGAAGAAAACAAAACATCTCACTCTCACACAAACACTCATTCTCTCTACAAGACAGATTCCCTTGTGCTCAAATTCAAGCGTACACACAGACCTCTGCGTTGCGGTAACGAGGGGAAACAAACGTGGTTTCTCACCCAGTCTGCAGCGCTTACACTCACATTACATGCCAACTGCTGTGTCATTCAAAGCAACATAGCACAACACAATCTACTGAGCACAATAGCAGCTCACTGTGCGAAATGGAAACACAAAGCTTTGCATAGTATATCGTATTATATGAGGAGAGGGCTTTCATGCTTCATAATGAACATTCCTGCCGAGAGAATCCCTGACCAAATACTGTGTTTCAGGACAGGGATCTGCAGATTCCTTTTGTAACATCACATTTAGGACATTTTCTATATTTATTTTGTGGCTGACGCGTATAAAAATAAAACCAAAATAAAAACTGTAACGTATCCTATGAACTTCTGGTCTGAAAATGTCGCAGGTAGGTACGGTAATTCCATTCAAACTATGAAGACATTCTCTTAATGAAGTAACTCATCCATCCTGGGTTGGATACGGTCCCTTTGTTCCCACTAAATCTCAATTATACTATGCTTTCAACTGTGTTAAACGTTCCATCCATCCATCCAACTTCTTCCGCTATCCGAGGTTGGGTCGCGGGGGATGCTGCCTAAGCAGGGATGGCCACATTTCCCACACCCCGTCTACTTCGTCCAGTTCCTCCCAGTGGATCCCGAGGCTTTCCCAGACCAGTTGAGAGACATAGTCTCTCTAACGTGTCCTGGGTCTTACCCGGTATGACGTGCCCAGAACACCTCCCCAGGGGGGCATTCAGGAGGCATCCTGACCAAGTGACCAAGCCACCTCATCTGGCTCCTCACATTGCAGAGGAGGTTCTACATTCTCCGGAATGACAATGCTTCTCACCTTATTTGTAAGGGAGAACCCAGCTGCCCTACAGAGGAAACTAATTTCGGCCACTTGTCCTTTCAGTCACTACCCAAAGATCGTGACCATAGGTCAGGGTAGGAATGTGGATCAACCCCTGTAAATTGAGAACTTTGTCTTTTGTCTCAGCTCCCTCTTCACAATGACAGACCAATGCAGACACCACCCCAATCCGTCTGTCGATCTTGCGTTCCATCCTTCCCCCACCTGCTGACAAGACCCCGAGGTACTGAAACTCCTCTGCTTGGGACAATATCTCATCCCCGACCCGAAGATGGCAGTCCACCCTTTTCCGAGCAAGAGGCGTGGACTGCTGATTCTCATCCCAGCCGCTTCACACTCGGCTGCTAACCGATCCGATCCAGTGACAGCTGAAGATCAGGGCCTGATGAAGCCAGCAGGACCACGTCATCTGCAAAAAGCTGAAAGCCCACTCCTGCAGCCACCAAACCGGAGCCCCTCAACACCCTTTCTGTGTCTAGAAATGTTGCCCATAAAGTAATGAACAGAATCGGGGACAAAGGGCAGCCCTGGCAGAAGCCAACCCTCGTTGGAAAGGAGTTATTGCTGGCAATGCGGACCAATCTCTGACACCGGTCATACAGGGAATTATGTGGTCCAGTACTCCGTATTCCCGGAGCACTAGTAACGTTAGGCTAAGTAAAGCACACTAAATGATGCAACATGTATCTTTTCTCTATTTTTCCTTTGGTTTTGACCGAAGTACTACAAGTCTGAACACTGATGGTGAGCCAGCTTGTGCCAAACATCAGTGACCTCTTCCCTGAAAGAGGTTGTTGTTTTAAGCATAAGTGTACATTTGAAAGCAGAAGAGAGAACGTGTGAGGGACTCTTGTCAGTTCTGATGAAGGCACTTCTAATTATCCCACTGTCATTAAAATGACTCAGTGTGAGTGCCTTGCAGGCTGCTTTATTGCTGGATTTAATCTATGACTGGTTCACATCTCATTATTAATATGGTAATGGATCTCCTTGAAGAGATTAAGGAATGGCGTGGTTGATGGTGACAGTAAAAGCTATTTTTGATTTTAGAACCAGAGCGCGCTTCAGGGGGCTGTTGCAGACGAATAGTGCCATTTAGTTTTCTAAAATAGCTATATTGCTCCTCTATTTGCAGATTCTATGAAGAAGTCTCATACGTAAATGTGACAGAAGATTTTTAATGTTGCTGTACACCACTGCCATATTTCATGCCCTCGAGCCAACATCGAATGATTGACATTTCGTCCCAGAAGCTTTCTTTGTCTCAGGAAAGCAGCAGACACACATGACACACATTACATTCTTGGATGACATCCTCCCACGTCACATAATTCCCCTTAAACCCAAAGTCCTGTACAGACGTCCGATGCACATGTTCAAGGACTTGCACATCAGCAGAAACTCGTCTGCTGGTGTGCGTGAATAATGCATGGCAGCGGTTTGAGGAGGAGATGGGGGGATTTTTAAATTCCCATGAGCAAATAAGTCAGTCAAGTGTCATAATGTTTATGTGGGAGGGTGTTTACAATATAAGATAAGAGTATACATTGGATTTTCTCCTTAAATTGGCTTCTATGCATCACTGATGTGAGGAAAAAAAATCCCACCTGCTCACGTCATCAAGGTGGAATCAAACACCCAACACCCACAATTCTGATCACCTTCTGGTGAGCTTGGATATGTAACCCTCCATTTTCCATCCAACCATTTTCTGTACCGCTTGTCCTCACTAGGGTTGTGGGTATGCCTGAGCCAATCGCAGCTGAAAGGCGGCCTACACACTGGACTGGTCACCAGCCAATCGCAGGTAATCCTCAATCTTGGCAGTCAAATTCATTCATTCATTCAGCAGAGCATGAATATCTTTATATCTTTTCTATCCAGCTGGTGCAACTGGCGTGAAAAAAAAACACAATGGCTTTTTCTCTCTATGGAAGGACTGTTATTATTATTATGTCAAAAATACCCAACCCTACTCACCACTGGTCTGGAGGATTTGTCTTTCCAAAATATTCCTCTTCATCAGAGAGACTACATAAAATCATGTGACCTCCAAATAGATTACAGCCTTGTTAATTGCATTAGTTTTATGATGAATATGTAAAAGGGGAAAAATGAGCGTGGGCACATGGCAAAATTTATAATGCTTTATTTCACTCAACCTCCATTTCAGAATGAAGATACATGGATTTTCAGCTTCGGCCCTAGAAAAATAAATTTTAATTAATGTCCACAATATTTTAATATTATCAAGGCAGGTGGTGACACGTGTGCTGATATTGAATTTCATTACATTGCAGTGCAACAGCGTTGGCTTGGGCTCGTGCTTTTGCAGAGCACATTCTTATACAATTCAGGGATCAATATTCAGTGAGTCACACAAAGTGAACACAACCCCCTCACCTACGTTTTAACCTTGTTGGCAATGACGTAAATACTTTTGACATGACATTTTATATAAAGCTTTGGCCTTCCAAGTGACCTCTCATTTTTTGTTTTAAGTGTATTTTAATCGACATGAACTCCTTGGACTTTTGCGTCATACAAAAGGTAGCAGCAGTGAAGCCGTTTTTTTGTCAATGTTGGAAAAAAAAATGATGAGCTGTAGTAATATTTGCTGTTTATACCATATTTTCTTAAATAGTGGCACACACACTTGGAAATATCTGTACAAATGAATCAGTGGGTGTGTGGTCCGTTTGAACAAATAAATGCTGCATCTATAATACTGTAGTTGCCTCTGATTTATCCCTCAGGAAAAATAAAACATGTTTTCCAAGACTGACACCACCATGCACCGCATCAGACATGGCATCTGTAAAGTGTAAGTGCTATTAAACATACAATCCTGATCAAAATTTTAAGACCAGTTGAAAAACTGCAATCATTT
The DNA here is from genome assembly GCF_027744805.1 of Dunckerocampus dactyliophorus. Taxonomy (NCBI): domain Eukaryota; kingdom Metazoa; phylum Chordata; class Actinopteri; order Syngnathiformes; family Syngnathidae; genus Dunckerocampus; species Dunckerocampus dactyliophorus. The sequence goes on from NC_072823.1 coordinate 5,913,705, forward strand.
ACATTTTGCACTGTTGGATCTTAAGGAGGTTCTAAGTAGAGCTTCAAAATGCAAAAAGAAGAAATGCGAGCAAAACAAAACCATTTTTTTGAGTAAGCAATTTATTGCAAACAAGCATTAAGGTGAAAAAGGCTGTTCATCAGCTGATCAAAAGTTTAAGACCATGGCTAAAAACACTCCCCGAATCCTCACTAAACTAGAAAAAAAATTGTTTTTAAAAAGGACTCAGTAAGTAGTAGCTGCGCCATTCCTGTTAATCAGCTGAAAATTTGGTTTGGGCATGTTTGATGCCAGTGTTTCCAGAAGGCTAGTGGGAATGTTGCTCCAGGTGGTGAAGATGGCTTCACGGAGGTCATTGACTGTCTGGAACCGATGTCCATTTTTGTAAACTTCCCTTGCCGTCCATCCCCAAATGTTCTCAGTTGGATTTAGATCAGGGGAACATGCAGGATGGTCCAAAAGAGCCAGCAGTAAGTAAGAACTGTAGCATTTTCCTGTTGAAAAAGCCAGTCATTGCCACACAGAGGAGGGCCTCCAGTCATGAGGGATGCCCCCTGCAACATGTCCACATAGCCAGCTGCCGTTTGACGCCCCTGCACAACCTGAAGCTGCATTGTTCCATTGAAGGAAAATGCATCACCAATGCATCCCAAACGGATCATGATGGTGCCCCCTCCACTGTGCCGTGTGGAAAACATCTCAGGTGGGATCTTCTTGTCATGCCAGTAACATTGGAAGCCATCTGGACCATCAAGGTTGCATTTTTTCTCATCAGAGAATCAAACTTTCTTCCCCCTTTCAATGTCTCATGTTTGGTGCGTTCATGCATATTCCAAACGGGCAATTTTTTGGCATTGAAGGAGGCCTTTGAAGACGTTTTTTTGTCTTAAAACCCTTCTCTCGCAGATGCCGTCTGATAGCTATTGGACTGCACTCAGCATTGGTAACAATCATCACTTGAGCCAAGGATGGTCTTGACGGACAGCCAATGGGATTCTCCGGCTCAGGGCTGGTGTCATGTTTTTGGCTTTACCGCTTGACTTTTTGTTCATTAACCCTTGGGATCTTTGAAGAAGTTTCAAATGACTGACTTACTGCGTCCAACCTCAGCAACAATGGCGCGCTGCGAGAGGCCTTGCTTATGCAGTTCACCAATCCCACCACGTTCAAAGAGAGAAAGCTCTTTTGCCTTTGCCATCAAGAGATCATGACAGTGTGAATACCTGATGGAAAATGACACTGAATGAAACAGCCTATTTCACTTTAATGCTTGTTTGCAACAAATTGCTTACTCAAAGAAAAAATGGTCTCACACCCATTTCTTCTTTTTGCATTTTGAATCTCTACTTAGAACCTCCTGAAGATCCAACAGTGCAAAATGTAAATTCTTGCAATTTTTAACTGGTCTTAAAATGTTTAAGCAATCTTATTTGATTAATATGAGCCAATAATTTAGAATACAGTGTAAATAGTGATGAAAACACCAGCGAATGGCAAAAAAAATATTGATACGCCCATAAAAATGTTTACTTTTGACACACAGCTCGCTCCTCCCCCTCCAAATCCTCCTGCTTGCTTGACATTGACGTTCTCCTCCGGTTTTGGATCAACGTTTGCAATAAAAGTGACTGTTGTGATTATTAGATTAAATTCCGCTCCGGAACCCTCCCCTTCTCTCTTCAATTGCCATTGTTCACTCATGGCACAATCCAGATTTCAGTCCTAAATATGCCTCTCACAAATTTTAAGTATAAAACAAACAGGTACCTGCTACGAATGATCGATTCTCACTGTTTGATGAATGTTTTGTGTACTAGTGAAAGCTGCTCACATTTTTGGGACATGGTAATAAATACTTGGGAGGGCAGCATTTTCTGCTGGGCCCTGAGGAGGAAAAACAAACTTGTTTGTAGTGTAACCCATGCAATCTCCAGCTGTGCATAACCCTAGAACCACCCTGCTACACACAAACAAACTAACTGGCTTTTGGATGTAGATGTCTCTCGGTCAAAAGGAATACAGTCGTATTAGAAAGTACGTCTCACGGTTTTTAAAAAATATGTTAATTAATCAATTGGGCTGTTTTGTGGTTGAATATGGCCTAGTATTAGTCAAAAATGTGCAAATTTTAACAAATTTTATGTATTTTTTTTTGTGTAAATTATGCATTAAAAATGGCTAAATGACCTAAAAGACATATTCAGAAGACACATTCACAGGCGTGGTGAAAGATATGTTGTTTTTTACACTGGTCACTAGGTGTCAGTAATATTACTGTAATGTTCGGTGAGATACACAAGCACCAGACTTGATCGCCGGAACAACAGGCTTTTATTACCTGTTTGACTGATCTCACAACAGGCACAATAATCCCTAAAAACACAAGCTAATGTAGCGGCTGAACAAAAACTCAACACTGAAGCCCCGATGTAACTTCCTGTCCACCTGCCACTCAGCTCTCCTTGGGAACACATTTATCACGACACACATGAGCACGAGTCTTGGTTATGTCTTAAATGGCTTATTTACTCTTATTATATATACTTTATTGGGTAATAGGAGTGTAAAGGTGATTATAGGGGCGTTAGTTGATGTATAGTGTGCTCTAATAATGTTAAAAAAAACTTTTTAGAAGGTCATAAATAGATTTTCTAAGCGCTAACCATGAAAACGTTCCATTTATAAATCAGAATCTACAGTCATGGAAAAAAATATTTGACCACCCTTGTTTCTTCAGTTTCTTGTTCATTTTAATGCCTGATACATCTAAAGGTACCTTTGTTTGGACAAATATAACAATGACAACAAAATAGGTCATAAGAGTTACATTCTGTGGCAGTACAATGCTATAGCTATTCATGTAAGCACTTAAGTGATGTTGGTTATTATCAAGTAAACCATGGAAGTTGCTAGATATCAGATCTTAAATTCAACTCTTATGGGCTATATTTGTTATCATCACTATGTTTGTCCAAATAAATGTACCTTTAGGTTTGTAAGGAATTAAAATGGATCAATACTGAAACTGAAAAAAAGAGTGGTCTAATCATTTTTTACATGACGGTCGGGGCTGAAACCAATTAACCGCAATAAATGAGAGATTACTGTAGGTGTTGCTTATAAAAAAAAACGTGTAACTCCAATAGTTTTCTGTATTTGTCCAGTTCCGCTGGGTCAAGGTGACTCCTGGTAATGTTGAGCAACTGGAAAAAGATATGTTTGCTTATAATCATTGTCCGCTGAAGGTCCAGCTTTTCTCCAAGCAAGAAGCGAGAGGCATAATATACACTTAAAATAATACTCCTAAAAATGTCATTCCAAACTGAGCATTATTGTTTGTCAGGTCAGAATTTTGGATAGTTCTTGGGTGGATCTCGTTGGGTAATATGGCCAATTTCACTATATACTGTATATTGCAGATAAAAGTTGTAATGCTTGGTCTTTCAAGAGCAACCACACGGCCAATACATTTTGATGGAGTTTGATCTTTTGCATTAAGCTTCCAATGCGACTCTGCACTAATGGATGCAAATCAGAAGAGCTCTAAAAAGAAGCCATGACCTGGAGTCCAGAACAAACTGAAGAAAAGGGAATGAATGATGGCAGGGTTGTGTTGGCAGCAGCATTGGCACAACACAGCAGTGAGCCCCATCGCTGCGTGATGGCAGAGAACACTGTGACTGTGACAGACAGGAAATGTGTTGATGTTTGCCTCGACACTTTGAGTCTATCACTCAGAAAGAGACCCGATCCATCTGGCCATGATGGAATCTTATTCTTACAGCCTTATACGGTGTAACTAGCAAAAAAATAACAACAAAAAAAACATTTTCACTTCATTCAATGTCCATCAAACAAATGGAAACAATTTGTCAGAAAAGTCAGACTCACCCGAGGGCAAAATAACTTGTCAAAATAGTGACACTTTTTGTACTGTGGCCTAACATCAACCTGCCACTCTGTCCCCTAAAAGCCCAGCCTTACATTAACCAGAGAGCTACTGTTACACTCTTCCAACTCCAGGGAACCGCAACTGGAGGCTGAGTGTTACAGCAAGCCCCCGTTGGTTTAACGCGCTGGACTTCTCTCGCCATAGCCGCTACTCCCTGGGAGCACCAAGTTTGCATAAAATAGTGCGCAGATACACCTGTGTTTAGCAGAGGACAGTTGTATGCAGCAAAGGGCTGAAAGGGTGAGATTGTCTCCCCTTAGCTCATGTGACTTAGAGCAGGGGGTTCTCAAATGGTCTCAACCTGGGACCCACATTTTCCAATGGTCATTTTTTGACATGAAGTTGTATGACATCCCCATCAGCAGTGTACTACATCAACAGTGACGCCACCTGCCAATTGGTCCCGAGAGTCCAGTTCTGGTTGGATTTCCGTGACGAGGAACGTAGTGCCTCTTAGTTGCTGGAATATTTAAGTCAACAGTTTGACTTCTCAAAACAATATGCGTTCAAAAGAGCAATACATTTGAATCATAAAAATGCCTACGCAAAAAAATCAGACGTCACAAATCGCTCGCGTTTTATTTGTCTCCAGTCGTATCCCTGAGCACTGTTGCCTCTCCATTCTTGTGTATGGGACGAAGGCGCTGTTGATGTAATACTAATGGGCATGTCATACCACACTGTCAAAAAATCCAAACTATCCCTTTAAGTCATGCCACACTTTTATTGGTCATTTTCATATTTTGGATTACTTTTTTACATTTTATTGAAGTCTTTTTTAATTCGTATTTATTTCTTATTATTTTTACACGTTTATTGAACTCATTTTTAATTTTTATGTATTAATATTATTTGTATGCTTTTATTTATGTCTTTCTTATTTTGTGTTTTAGACTTTTGAGTCATTCATTTTCATTTATTGCCCGTTTTACACTTTTATTTAAGTGAGTTTTATTATTTATTTTATTTTACACTTTTATTTGTCATTTTTATTTATTTGTTATTATGTTTTTACTCTTTAATTTGAGTCATTTTTATTATTATTTATGTTGTATTATTTTTATGTTTTTAAGTCATTATATATATTATATATATTTAAGTCATTTTTACGACAATTTTTTGGCACTTATGAGTCATTTTCATTTTTATTTATAGTATTATTGTTTCACACTTTTATTTAAGTCATTTTTATCTTATGAGTATTTATTTATGCCTTCATATGTTTATTTATATTTTGTATACTTATAAGCAAATAGATTTGTTTTTTGAAACATTAATACAAATAATTACATGTCTAATATTTTAAGAGGAATTTATTACGGCATTTTGTCAAGGAAATGAGAAGGAAGGAGCAGTTGTTTATCACATATTTTCATGCAATTTTTAACTTGCTGTCTGCGACCCACCCAAAGTGGATCCACGACTCACTTTTGGTCCCGACCTACCAGCTGAGAACCACTGCTTTAAAATACAAATTGCTTATCTTGCAACATGCTGCAGTCATGGGAAAAAAATATTAGATCACCCTTGTTTCTTCAGTTCCTTGTTCATTTTAATGACTGATACAACTAAAGGTACCTTTGTTTGGACAAATATAACAATGACAACAAAAATAGTTCATAAGAGTTCCATTTTTTGGCAGTACAATGCTGTAGCTATTCATGTAAGAACTTAAGTGATGTTGGTTATTATCAAGAAAACCATGGAAGTTGCTCGATATCAACTCTTAAATTCAACTCTTATGGGCTATATTTGTTATCATCACTATACTTGTCCAAACAAACATACCTTTAGTTGTACCAGGCATTAAAATGGATCCATAAACTGAAGAAACAAGGGTGGTCTAATAATGTTTTCCACGGCTATATGTACTTCTCTGCGTGCTGACATCTAAAACACAGATCTACATCTGTAATTCGGGGCTGAGGTCTCTGCAGCATTCATGTGAAAAGTCGTACACAAGCCCATCTCAGCCACGGGAGACAAGAGAGCAGCTCCTTGAGCTGTATAGACCACCGCTGAATGGATCCTCCGGCTCACAAAGGAGGACTTGTCTGCAAAGGTGCTTAGAAATGCGCTCAGATCGTTGATATGCAAGGCGTCAGGGCAGCCTGCAGCTTGCCTGCTTTACAGTTAATTAAGCTGCACACTCTTTAGGCAGGATGCCCCCCTTGCCCCAACTTTGGCACCATCATTTCCACAGGCTGAACACTTCAATGTTTCATAAGGAGTTTGCACTTATAATGGAGGGTCCCAAACAGGCATGCATCCAAGGACTTATAAATCGAGCCCACCTTAAGAGGTGCACGCTCATTACCCAAATTCCCTCATCCGAAAGGAATGTCTCCATTCTCTTGATTTCTCCTCCTTCCTTCCTCCGTTTGACCTCACCTTTCTCTGCTGTCATACACCATGTACATACACGTACGAGTACGGCTCCCTTGTTTAATGTTTGACGTGCCCTGGCAAAGAGGACAGCCTCAATCAAACGGGACCGACTCCCCAGGGGCCTGACAGGACTCTAATTGTGGATTCATCCCAGACAGAGCAGATCAATATGGCTGTCTTAACGCTCACAATGCAGAGTGCGCTCAAGTTTGTCCTATTGGAATTTATTCTATACCAAGGGGGATTAGATGCTTCGGCTTGTGTTTCAAAGGCAGCGGGAATTCGCTCTAAGTCAGTGGTTCTCATCTGGTTGGTCGGGACCCAAAAGTGGGTCTGATGAATGACTTATTTTGAAGTCAAACTGAGCAATATTTTTGGCATTTCTTGTCCTAAGTTCTTTTAATTAGGTGAATTAAAGTTTCAAAAGTTGGCAGTTAAAAAAAATCTATTTGCTAGGTTTGACTTAAAAGTATACAAATTATAAATAAACATATGAAGGCATACATAAATACATATAAAATAAAAAAAAGACTTAAATCAAAGTGTAAAAAAAATACAAATAAAAATGACTTAAAAGTACAAAAAATAGAAAATGACTAATAAAACATAAAAAATTATATAAAATAAAAATTACTGAAATAAAAATGTAAAAATGAATTTAAAAAATAAATAAATATAAAAAATGACCGAAATAGAAGTGACAAAAAATATAACAAAAGTGACTTAAAACTGTAAGAAATGAACAATGAAACTCAAAACAATGAAATGAAAATAACGACTTCAATAAAATTGCAAAAAATTATAAAAATAATTAAAAATAAGCCTTATAACAATAACTTACATGAAAGCAAAAAAATGAATAAAAATAAAAATTTCGAAGTGTAAAATAGCAATTAAACATGAACAAAAAAATCATGCCTCAACAGTTAAAAAAATAAAAAATAAAAATAAAAATGACAAATAAAAATGTCTGCAAAATGATAAAATTAAACAATGACTTAAAAGCATAAAAATAACATAAATAAATAAAAAATTTAAAAGGACATCAAGTGTAAAAAATAATAGATATAAATAAAAATATAAATGACAGAATTGTAAAAAAAATACTTATAGATAATAAAAAATTACTTTAAAAATAATATTAAAAATACAAATGACTTGCATAAAAATGTACAAAAAATTGCAATAAATAAAAATGACTTAAATAAAAGCGTAAAAATAATACAAATAAATACAAATTAAAAACGACTTTAAAGGCAAATGATAATTACATATCTGAATGTAATCAGGAGACTATTGCATTTGACCACAATTGGAGCATGAGTGTATTCAAAACTTAGTAAATCTGCTCTTATTTCTCAGTTTAGTGTAGCATTCACTCTAAGCACTGTCAGCATTAAGCACTGTCAGCATTAATTCAACTCACCACTGACCTCTAGTGGGGATCGTTGGAATTAATTACTCATCCAAAAAGCCTTATCTAATGAGGCTGAAAACTAATTAGGTGGTCAAGGGGGCTCCGATTATGATTTAAGATTAGACCTTGATAGTCAGATTCACCCTACAAGTGCACACATGAAGCACACAATGTAATTATAAACACAAAAGAGGCACAGATTGAGTGAGATGTGCTGAAGTGAGTAATATGAAATTTAGACTTGATGGTTGCTTTATGCTCCTTGGATTGCTGACCTTGAGGTGCTGGCTGGCAGCTAGCTTGATGATTGACTACATGTGGACTTATTGACTGCATGCAGCGCTATAGGGGAAGGTGCGGTCACTTGGATGTCTGCCTTTTATCGCTACTTTTAACGTCTGAGTGATGATGGTCGGACGTGAGACTGATGGTTTGTCTGTGCCAAGGGGAATTTTAAGTACTAAATCCTGAAGGCTAATGACCGAATATATTTATTGGCCACATATATAAGACATATACTGTATTGGCCACATGCATGCAAGTGGATGGGATTACTATGTTTGTGCTTGCGTGCTCTCTGTTGCATTTTTCATTAGGCTCTGTGGTTGCATGCAGCCACCGTTGGAGCACACCTCCATATACGTCATATTTGATCATACTGTACCTCAAATAGATTTATTGGCCTCGCATCCAATGGCTTGTAAAGATGTAAAAAATGCGTTGGATACTGATAACTAACAATTACTATGTGAACTGAATGCTACATGAAAGCTCTATTACTGCATCAAATACACACAAGTGTTGGCACACTCCTGATCAATTAATTAATCAATCAGCCCTTAGCCTCCCTGAATCTTAATTCTTCATTTTATCATGATATTTTAGACAATATGGACCATTTGGGGAGAGTCTTTTGTTGTTCCAGCATGACTGCGTCTAAGCGTACAAAGCAAGGTCCATAAATGCATGGTTGGATGGGTTTGGTGTGGAAAAACTTTTGTGTTGCTACCACTTTCGAATAAATTCAGCATACTGGCGTGTTCGTGTTCAGGCTCACCTTGCTCGTTATTATTATTTCCACACGGGAGCTGTAGCATTTGCATCATTTTCTCTCCTAATTTTTACCACGTAACCTTGCATTGCCCCTCATGGGGCTCCACTCTTTTGCTGTGTGTCTGCTAGTGGCCCTGTCAGCGCCCCGCACCCAAGAGACAAAGTGACTGTATGACTGCCAAGAGGTCTCACTCTGTTCGCCGTTGTTCTATAAAGTGTCTAGGTGGAACCAATGCACAGAGTGAATCCTCTTCCTGCCTGTTTGGAGGCGAGAGGCAAGGAAAACAGACATGCATGCACATGGCAATATATGGAGGCCAGCAAAATGATTGATTCATTATTTTGGTATTATCACGATTTTCCTCTCGACACCCATAATAAAGACATAAACATGTACATGTGCAATCCCCAAAAATGCACTGTGTAGCTATTTTGCATATTTTCTGTGTGTGTACTTTGTGATTATATGTCAAGCTTGGTGTGCCATAATAAATAAACATGCTGTACTCCGTCTGTTATTCGAAACGCTCGGCTCAAATGATCACATTTTCCAATGCCTTGCCTGATAAGATACACTTATGAAAGGCAGATTTTCTCTTCCTTAAAGAGTACATCAAAGAGGCCAGAACAGCTCGCTTCTCTCCTTCCATGAGCTACACCGGCACTGGAGAGACAATAAGAAAGGTTTGGAGAAATATGCAAATTAGAGGCTGAATTTGGTGGCCTCGTGAAATACTGTACTGTATGCTTGCAGCCTCTACTGAACTTATGGAGTCCTCATGTGAAGCGTCAGCAGTCAAAACATAGGTATTCAAAGGGGTTTCTCTCTTGGAAGTTCTGATCATTAACAAGAGCCAAGGTAAGCTACTTCATCAGTTGGAGTGTTCACCATTACAGCGCCTTTAATCAGCTGTCACAAAAAATGACATGCTCCATTCATTCAGTCATAGAGAGATACATTGAACAAGAATACTGTGGTGCACCGTTGGTGCAAGTTCAATCCAAAACAATGTGTTATGTTGTGTGCAAAGGTATGAGGTAGTACTTAGCGTAGAATACTGCACATGCTAATTATGTGCTTAGAGATGCAGGTTATATATATTTCAAGAAAAAAACTGTATCTTAGCTTTGTGACATGGGTGAAAAAGTGTATTATTAGTATGAACTTTTCTATTTTTTCCCCATTTATGCTGTTGTTCTTGTTACTTTTTAATCATCTTCATACATGTTCTTTTTTATTATTATGACTTTATTCCCATCATTTTTTACTTTACTCCCATAATATAACTTTTTCCCCAACCTAATGTGTGTTGTTGTTTTTCATAATATTGCCACTTTTAAAAAAAATTATATTTTAACTCTATACAACTGAAATGACTTTTTTTTTTACAGTTTATTCTTGAAAATTGCCAACTGTTTTCTCTTAATATTTTGACTTCATTCACATAAAATTACAGCTGTTTGTTTTGCTGTTGTTGCTTTTTAATTTTCCAACTTTCTTCTTGTGAATTTTCATCTGGTAATTATGATTTTATTGCAATATTTGGACTGTATTATCATATTATTGATATCATAACACCTTTTCCCAAACTAATTTTCTAATAGCTTTATTCCTAATTTTGTTTGTTTCTCATAATATTATTTTTTTCGTTAACATTTCAGCTTTATGCTACTAAGGTATTTTTTTTCTCCTGATATTGCAACATTATTCTAGTTAAATTTATCATTATTTCTTGTTAAATTGTGCCCTGGCCCAATAAAAAAAAAAAAAAACAGCCCCAAATAGCACCCGGGCCGCACTTTGGACACTCCTTATATATAAAATAAAATCAGTGCAGTGCATTTTTGTTTGTTTGCTGTCTTTCAGGGCGCATCCCCAGAGTTCAGCAGTCTCACGGCTGTGGGGAAGAAACTATTCCTCAGGCGCGTTGTCCTCCTCTGGATGCTCCGCAGTCTCCTACCTGAGACTGTGTGATCATCCTGTAGGCTATCTAGCTATTGTTTTTACACATTCCCTATTCTGTCCCAGAAAATACTAACATTTAAACACAGGAAGGGTTAGTCTGAGGGGATATCTGTAATAGTTGCGACACAGAGAAGGGGTGCGATCAAATAAGCGCTGCTTATTTGTGTGAGCATGTGCTGTCCCTTAAGGTAAACAAATAAAACAACTCCAAGCATTACCTTACATCGGCACAGAAGAAGAAAAATCACATTTTTTGGTGCTGATTGTACACTGCGGAATTCCATGAGAGACAGTCACACGTCTTCTCCTTTTATTTGGCAGCTGGCAACCGGTTTGTAATGCACATTGCCACATTTTAGTTCACGCGCATAATTGATGCCAACAAAATTAGTCTGAAGCAAAAGTGTGATCACACTGGAGTTTGATGCCAGCGCATAGAGTTTGAAAGGGCTAACTTATTACTGACCATTGGGGGAGGGCAGAGAAATGAAACAAGCATTTAGTGTTCACGCTGAGGCTTGACGCAAATAGACAAACTTATAAAAACAACAAATGTTTGGTCAAAATGATGTTTTCAAACGAACGGTCCACCTATTTGAAAGGAATCAGATAACTCCATTCACATGACTTTGTTAAGTAGGACCCTTGAAATTCAGTCTTGTCGTTTTGCTACAAGGTAAGTTGCCATGTTTGTGTTTCATGGTTAATCATCAAACTTTGTCACAAAGCTCCATCCACAGGCTGCGATAGATATTTAACGTCGAAGCATCCACCTATTCCAGCCGGGTTGAATTTTGAAATGATCTGATGAATCACCTTGGACGAGTTCCTTAAAGTACAACCCCTGGAAATCATTAAACTTGACCAGAAATTGTCACATCAGACAAAACATTATATGCGACTCTTCTTGTGGTAGACATGCCGATGGAAATATGCGGTAGGTTACAGAGTGAAACTGGTTGTTGTTGGGTATTCTTTCCCCAGACCTAGCCAGCGAGGGATCTAAAATACTGTTATCAACACACTAAATGTACTCCAAAACTGCCTTGGATACTGAAAAAATAAATAATAAAAATATATATATATACTGTATATAGCTTTTATGATAGCAAAAGTTTAGGGTAAATTGGCTATTGAAATTCTATGAGCATAACCTATTTTAATAGCAATTATATTTTAATCTAACATGGCCTAAGGCACAATGCATTTAACAGATTTAAAGGTGCAAATCCATATTTATTTAACACATTTGGTTTACTCGAAAGCTCCAAAGCAAATCAGTATTGCTAACAGTCGCTCGTGTAATTCTGCAAGATATGAAACTCTTGTCTCCCTTTCCATCAAAGTCAGGCAGGGTCAGCTACCTTTATGTGTGTGTGTGTGTGTGTGTGTGTGTGTGTGTGTGTGTGTGTAGGAAAGGAAGATGTGTTCTATGAACAAACCACGCTCTGTGAGCTCTGAGTAGTCTTTGGGGTTTCAGCAGCAGTTCCTGCTGCTGAATGCAGTGCAGGCGAGTGATGTACGGTGGAAGCGGGCAGGAGCGTGAAGGAGCAATGTGGATGAGAAAGTCACATACAGTATGTCAGACGCAAGGCCAGCGGGACGCATCTGGCCCACCACGCTTTTGTATGTGGTCCGTGAAAGCCGGGAAATAATTGCAAGAACTGAATTGCAACTGTAGACAGTATTTAAATGACAAAGAATCTTATTGTCAACACGGCACATCCTGACTTACAGGGCTTGTCAGAGGTTGCGAATGTGGCTCATCTGTGTAAGTAAAGTTGACGTCAATATGTTAAAATCAATATGGATGTCAAAATAAATGTATCTGCATCTACACAAATGTGTTTTTTCATTCAGCATTCTCAGTTGTATTGACCTCACGGATGAGTTAGTGTTGACGGAGAACATCGTAAAGCCTGGATGATGCTGCGTGATGCTTCGAGAAGCGGTGTTTTGTCGGGAGTCTACTCATTGAGCAACCATGACATTCGTTGACTATTGAAATTTTGTGCTGTCAAGAGATGAAAATGATCATAATTATTATAATAACCCTAACTCTAAGGAGCAGGAGGTTTGCTGCCTTGTTTGCTGATATAGCGTTCCCTCTTTTATCACGGGGACAGGTTCCCAAAATAGCTCGCAATAAGTGAAATCCGCAAAGTAGGCAACTTTATTTTTTTTTACAATTATATGTTTTAAGGCTAAAAAACCCCCCTCACCATACACTTTACACACTTTTCTCAGACAGGAAATAACATTTTCTGACATTTCTCTCTTGTTAAACGCTCTCAAAGTTGACAGTGACTCGCGTGTATTTCACTCCTCTGACCGGCTTCTCTGACAATGTAGAAATAAAATTAAACAAAACAAAAATTGGAAAAATATATTTTTTTTAAGAAAAACTTTTTTTGTTGTTTTTAAATACCAAATTTTTATAAAAAAAATATATATATTTTGACAAATTTTGATCGTGTTAATTCATTCAATCCCAGGTATTTTTCAAAAGACAACCCTTTCAGTACTGGACATTTTATACGATTTTACCTGCCATGTCAAGGCACACAGAATATTGTGTTCTATGGCTACCGGTATATAAACATGGAACCTACCAAAAGAAAGATTAGACTCCCGTCTGTCATCAGAAAAAAAGTTTGTTTCTACCTTTTTCCGTTCTTTAGTAATCAACAGTAATCAGGAAAATATCAGTTCCAAACTAGAAAAGGGAGGAAAACCAGCTTTTTGTGAAAAGATACATTTCAAGCATAACTTTCACTTTGACATAATTTTTTTGCTTTTGTGACAGCTCAAATATCTAAACAAATACACCACAACATAAACAACACAAAAAAGCGGTTGCTTTACATCAAAATAACAATTTATTTAAAAATATAACACCATGAACTATTTACGATTTCCACATTTGGAACCGAACTATGTGTGTGCATGTGTGTGCACGCGTGTGCACGCACAGCACGTAACCTTCTGCAGGCTGCACTCCACCATGCTCTCTCACTTCCTCCTTCCTGTCATGTGTGATTTTCCCTTCACTTGATCTCTGCCGAGCTTTTATCAAATGCACTGAAAATTGCTCTGAAGTGAAATGCATTAGTTGCGTCACCACCTATTTTTGCCTCTCGTGCAAAAAAGCGGAAAAGATGTAGAAATACGTTGTTGGAATTGGGGTGTTCTAAAAATGCATCTTTGGTATTGAATGAGTAAAAAAAAAAAATACATAAAAATATCAAAGTGACCCCCTGCAGCTTTTGATTTTTCAGTGTGCGGACGTCGGTGGTAAAAGTTGGTAGACGTTACGCTACGATCTTTATCCTTTATGATGGTTGCGACAGTCGGCCGATTGAGACAAGCGAGGCCAATACTGTGCACATAATGTATTCTACTGCCACTGCCACATGCTGTTACTTGTTCTTCCGTTTTACGGGCCAAAATTACGTTTTTAATGAATTTATGTGAGAGTGTTTGTAACCAGCAAACGTGGTAACTTGGAAAGCCGTAAACCGAGGACCACCTGTACTTGCTTTGCTTGTAAGGAGCGTATCATTGTCAAAAATACAACACACAAAAATGATTACTGGCTCACTGTCGATGCAAACAAGGGAGATAATATAAATACATAATATGATGAGGCCACTACGTAGTTACACATGGCTCTCAGAGGGCAACCATGACTCATCGGTCATGTGATATGAGCTTGGCTGTTACATAGAACAGTGTGGTGGTGCTATATTCCGTATAGCAGTATATAAAGTATATAAAGATAGAGTCACGTAGCATCTCAGTACACCTCAGTGGCAGCTAATGACAGGCTGAGACAAGCATCAAATGGGGTTCAGAGGTCACAAGGCTGCTCTGGCTTTCATCATCCTGTATATTGGCTTTGAGCTGCACCGTGCCTGCGAAATGTCAAAAAGCAGATGGAGAAAGCTGAAGGGTTGTCCATGTGCATCTCTCTTTTTGTTGTGTTTGCTATGAGAATTCACACTTGCCACATTTAGCAGACAAAGTCAGAGAGGGTTAGCCATGGATCAGCACACAACAGGGCAGGCTGTCTTCTTCCTTCCTCCACTGGTAGGAGGATGTGAGTGTCTGGGGTGTGCTTGGGCCATAGAATTAAATGACGTAGGTAAGAATTGACGGTGGTGGGGACAAAGGAGGCAGCTGAGGCGTGATGGGATGGAGAGAGATACCTGTTTTTCCATTTCCTAGCCTTTGACTCCCTGGTGTAAAGTGGACACAATTAGAATGGGCAAGAGCATCCCTAAGAAGCTTTGCACCATCTGGCCAGGATGAAAGTTACTCCCTGAGCTTGTAGCATCACTTTCTGACACCTCAGCTTCTTCTATTCTTTTTTTTAATATGTCGCCACTGTCTTCTGTCACTTAAGCACTTCATGTGATAACTATATCCATATTTATTCACATATTTAGTGACCATTTTCATTCAGAGCAGTCTATCATATGCTGAAAAAACAATTACACTTCTCCATGATGGCTCCAGAAGAACGTCCGTCTTTTTCCACATGCTCGCTTCGTCCCCTTGACTGTGGCGTTCCTTTTCAGCTCATTGCAAATAGGATGGAATTAAATTAATTATTTCAAAATTATTATTGAAATAAATAAATGCACCATTAAATAATAACTTAAATGTGTCATTAATTAATTACATTTGGAATTAAATACATAAATGTGTTAATTAATTTTTTAAATACATTAAATAATGACTTACCTGTGTCAGTATTTAATTAAAATTGGAATTAAACACATAAATGTGCTATTAAATTAAATACATACATGGGTTACATTTAAATTGGACATTTCAAATTGTTTTTCAATATTTTATTAAAATATTTAAATTGTATATAAAAATATATATACATATTTTAATATTTAATCTGGTTTATATTTAATCTAGCCAATTTATTTCACTGTTTAATTAATTATGTCATGGACCTGTGTTGCAGCCGCTTTGTGAATTTATTTTAACCGTCAAACTGACTTGTCACAGTCAGTTAGTGGGCGGATCCCCACACCGGCTTCAGACCAAAAAGCTGCCATTCGACTACATTTGCGTTAGCCCCGGCCACCGACTTTCACGACTGTGAATAATTCATTAAGCATCGGAATAAATAATGACATATTATTTATTTCATGCATAGTGGCACATTTAATGACACGTTTATCTATTTCATTCCAATTTGATTGAATTAATGACACGTTTAAGTAATTATTTGAAGATATATTCATTTCTTTCTTTCTGTGCTTTTGTAACCATCATGAATGGTTAACGGTCTGCATTTCTACAGCACATTTCCACCTTCAAGGCACTCACAGTTTTATCTCAATCTCATCATGGTAACAGCCTTTGCAGCAATGGAATGAAAACATTGTGCTCATGCACAATTCAGTCAGTTTTCACAAGAATTTAAAAGGGTTTTGCATAATTTGCAGCACACTAACTCATTTTCGGGACTTACTTTTTTTTGTTATCAAAATATCATGCAGCAACTCCACAAAATGCGGGCAAAATGCAACACTTGAAATGCATTTTGATTCTCAGTGCTCACACTAAATTTTGCATATAAAACAGCAAACTACCCTTGAACAGTGTGAATTTTATCTGCCTTGGTTGTTTCCAGACAGGATCATTAGTTGTAAAACAAAGGAGGCCAAGGTGCTTGGCTTAGCTGAGCAGAAGGGTCTAATTACCCAAGAGACAGAGTGGAAAGAAATGGTCATTTAAATAGGATGTTAATTGTAATTACTGTTCTGGAGGGATATTGTCATAGCAACCCTAGCCTCTGATGGTGTCAGCAAAGGAGGGCACATACGCCTTCGTGACAGAAACGGAAAACGTCCGAGGTGTCTAATTTAAATGAAGGACCTCTGCGAAGGCCCACTATATCAGCGGTTCTCAGATGGTCTCAACCTGGGGCCCACATTTTCCAATGGTCATTAAGTCACCCCACTCTTATTGAAGTCATTTTTATTTTTTTTAATATGTAAGATTTTTTTTTACACTGCCCTGTAATTGGCTGAAAACCAGTCCAGGGTGTACCCCTCTCGCCCTAAATCCGCTGGGATACGCTCCAGCATACTGTTTTATTGACTTTTATTTATATATATTCTTATGTTTTTATTTTAGTTATTTTATTGATTATTATTTTTACACTTTTATTGAAGTCATTTTAATTATTTATTTTTATTTTCTTTTACACTTTTGTCATTTTTATTTGCATTATTTTTTCAACTTTCATTTAAGTCATTTTTCAAATTTTTTTATTTATATTATTTTTATGCTTTTAAGTCAGAATGCATTTTAATAACTTTTTAAAATTGTTTTTAATAATTTATTTGATTTATTTATTTTGTAATAAATTTATATTTGATTTATTTAGACATACATTTCTGTACACTTTTAAGGCATTTTGATTTCGAATTACTTTTTTACACTTTTATGGCATTTTAATTTTAATTTATTTATTTGCTTGTTTGCTTTTCTGTAAGCTTTTTTTTGCATTCTTAATTAAGTCACTTTTATTTTGATTAAATATGTATGATTTATATTATGTTATATTATATTATGTTATATTAGATTAGATTAGATTAGATTAGATTAGATTAGATTATACACACTTTCAAATCATTTTGGTTTTATTGTTTTACAGTTTGATCAAGTCATTTTTGATTTGTATTTTTTTAGCCTTTTATTTAAGTCAATTTTATTTTTTTATTAATTTGTCACATTTTTATTCAATTCATTTTTTTACATTTTTATTTAAGTAATTTTTATTACTTTTTTCTCACTTTTAAGTAATTTTTAATTAATTTATGCGTTTTTTAAACATTTTTAATGAAGTCAATTTATTCATGTATTTATTTATTGTATACTTTAAAGTCAAAGCCATCTTTTGAAACATTAATACTAGAGACCCACGGAGGTCTCTGCCAAACTTTAAGCACTTTTCAAATGTCGCAGCGCTGGCGTTTCAGGTGGCTGATAAGGTTTGCGTGCTCGTTTTTCCCCTCATCACGAAGCATTTGATACAACTAGCACGCAAAATTTCTTCTTCGCAAAGTGTTTGTTTACAGGGGAGCTCAGGGGAAGTTATGATAGGCCTTTAACGTCACAGGCAGGAGAAAGAAAGAGCGCTTCATTTGCTCACCCGCACAGTACAGGTAATAATTATTTTAAATTATCAGTTATCTGAGCTTCTTTTAATGTTGTCAAATTTATCGGTATGATGTCATAATTCCCTGATATCGGCCCGATAATTATCGAGCACCCCTAATTAATACACATAATGACATTATGGAATTTTGTCAAGGAAATGAGGAGGAGGATGACTAAAATATTGCTGAAATTTACTTCAAAACAAGCCAGACATCAGTCACCAGATGGATGGGATCACCCAGAATGGATCCGCCCCACCAGTTGAGAAGCTCTGCAATGTATTTCTCCACTTCCCCCAGCAGCAACCCAACGCTCAACGACCATCTTACTCCTTAGCGACATCTTTCTCCATTCTCTCAACAGCCCCCCGTGCTCACCTGCCACACACGGTGTTTGTTTCTCCTGCTGTTGCTCCGTCATCCACACCGACCCGATGTTTTCTTTTCGGTCCGACTTCTCCCTTCTTTCATGTCACTCGCTAATCACAGGCAAGAGCTTTGCGGACTGCAGTGTGCGTTCTTCATTTTATGGCAACCACGGGCACTTCTATTTTCCACATCCAGTAAATGAGGTGTGAATGTGTGTGTTTTAGCCTTGAGGGTGGGAACGAGGTCGGCTGAGAGCGCTGCACAACACGACTATGGTTAATTCAATAAAAATGAATCACAGTTTACGGGGGTTTTTTGCATTTAGGATGTTGCCTTACTTTCACAGTTTATGTCAATTGTGAATGTGTCAATGTGTTTGTGCCAAGTAAACAAGACTGTATTGTTTTTGTTCAGGATTAATGAGAGCACCGGCTGCACGATGGTCTGTGGTGTCACACCGAGCCCGGCTGCACAATATACACACAGCAGCGATTTAACATCAGTGCGGGAAACTGTTTTTAGTGGCGACAAATCGAAGTTCTGAAATAAACCTTACCAAACTGTCCAAACACGTTGGACAGGACTCTCAAAATGTTATCGCGTTGCCCAGCAGTGTTTCTGTTTACTGCTTTATGTCATGTGTGTTTGTGTGGCGTGAGATCAAACAGATACTGGTCTCCTGGCAGTGGAAACATATTAGATAATATGTAAGCCTTGCAAGTGCTATTATTTAGTAATTGTACATCAATACACCGCTTTAGCAGTGGACACGCTGTTTGAGTTCTCAGTTGCAAGTGTACTAGAGTGTTGCTTTTGTTGACTGTGTTTACAGAGAAGTTGTCAATGATCACACAATTTAAAATGTCTTAAGATTGTATAAAAAATAAGAGCAACACACTTCTGATCCATATTTTAAGACCAGTTGAAAAATTGCAAGAATTTACATTTTGCACTGTTGGATCTTATGGAGGCTCTAAGTAGAGCTTGAAGAAATGGGAGTGAGACAAAAAGAAAATTGAGTGAGCAATTTATTGCAAACAAGCATTCAAGTGAAACGGGCTGTTCGTGAGCTTATGAAAAGTTTAAGTCCACATCCTTTAAAAGCCAAAATCTTGGCAAAAATGTGAATTCTTCTGTCAGGTATTCACACTGTCATGATCTCTGGATGGCAAAGGCAAAAAAAGCTTTCTCTCTCTGAACGTGGTGGGATTGTTGAGCTGCATAAGCAAGGCCTCTGCAGCACCGTTGCTGCTGAGGTTGGACGCAGTAAGACAGTCATTTGTAACTTCTTCAAAGATCCTGAGGATTATGGAACAAAAAAGTGAAGTGGTAGACTCAAAACTGTCACCGGCTCGAAGCCGGAGGATCCGACTGGCTGTCCGTCAAGACACAGGACCATCATAGGCCCAAATGAAGGTTGTTACTGGTGCTGAGTGCAGTCTGATAACCATCAGACGGCATCTGTGAGAGAAGGGTTTTATGAACCAAAAACATCTTCAAAAGCCTCGTCGCCACAAAATTGCCCGCTTGGAATTTGCACGAGAGCACCAAACATGGAAAATTGAAAGCTGGAAGGCATTTTTATTCTCTGATGAGAAAAAATGTAACTTTGACAGTCCTGATGGCTTCCAACGTTACTGGCATGACAAGGAGATCCCACCTGAGATGTTTTCCACGTGACACAGTGGAGGGGGCGCCATCATGATCTGGGCTGCTTCTTCCCCTCAATGGAACAATGGCGCTTCAGGTTGTGCAGGGGCGTCAAACGGCAGCTGCTTACGTGCAGATGTTGCAGCAGGCTTCCCTCATGACTGAGGGCCCTCATCTGTGTGGTAACAGGGCAACACTGCAGTGGCAAGTGATGTTTACAAAAAAGGACATCAGTTCCAGACAATGGATGCCCTCCGTGAAGCCATCTTCACCACTTGAAGCAACATTCCCCAGCCTCCTTGATAGACTGTCATCAAGCATGCTCAAAACTATTTTTGAGGTGATTAACAAAAATGGCACAGCTACTCATTAATGAGTCCTTTTCTTTAACATTTTATTTACATTTTAGCGGGAGTCCCACTTTTTTTTTTTTAGCTATGGTCTTCATCTTTTATTAGGCTGATGAACAGCCTATTTCAGTTTAATGCTTGTTTGCAATAAATTGCTTACTCAGTTTTTTTTTGTCTAATTCCCATTTCTTCTCTTAGCATTTTGAATCTCTACTTAGAACCTTCTTCAGAAAGAACAGCGCAAAATGTAAGCTTGCAATTTTTCAACTGGTCTTAAACGCTGGACTCATCATCAATGCGGCCCACAACGAAAGTACACAGAGCATATAAAGCAGTTGCCGCACTCCTCTGGAAGGTGAAACGTAACTTGTGTGCCTGGAAAATGGAAGCTAAGATTGTGAGTGAGAGCAATGTATCTATTGTGTGTCTCCGACAAAATTTCCATGAGTCTTATCTAAGTGTTGCACAAGTCTGATTGTGCAGGCCACATCTAAACTGAACAAAAACAGAAAATCAACAATTCAGACAGAACTGAGTATTAGCGCCCCTGGCTATTATACCCAAAGACAGTGAAAATGGAAGAATACTGCATAGTATATGGAGATGGTACCCTTTGGAGAGGAAGACTATATGTCTGAGGGATTTTTGTCCATTCATCCACAGAAGCATTTTTTGAAGTCAGGCTCACAATTTCATCCCAAGTAAGCATGTAATGGGGTTGAGGTCAGAGCTCTGTGCTGGCCTATCACATTCTTCCACACCAAACTCATCCAAGCATGCCTTTATGGACCTAGGTGCCTCGGTAAGATTAATTAACATTGTCTGTCTTAAATAGCCAGCCCAGCCAACTTTGTATGGCATCCCAATGCACTCACTTGTTTACTTTTTAAGTTTAGTTGACAGAACCGGTTTAAAAGCACTGTTCCTTGACCGGACGGCCTCTTCTGGCATGCAGAGGTCTGCTGCTAGTGTCCTGCCATATAGATTTTCATTTGGGAAACTGAAACGTGACCGCTCCTGTCACGTTCAATCAGCTCACCTGTTCTTCTTCATCGACTCCTCCCTTTCGATTGCCCCAGCCTCTAACCTGGTCCACCTTCACTCATGCTCAAGTTGCCTTACACTGAATTCCATCCATCTGGAAGTGAAAGAATGGTATTATTTTAGAGCAAGGCCGTAAAAGTCATTCAGTTGAGGAAATGATTAGGGGCTGTGCAACGTGTGGAATTAATCACATTGTGTCAGTCGTTGTTAAAATCAGCTTTCATTTAAAACAGTACCCAATGATTGCTGGCCAGTTAAGTGAAGAAAAAAAGGAAGGATAAGTCATAATTAAAAATGCAAACTAAAGCGCACCTTAGTAAGGTGCTGAATGTAAAAATTCTGTGAAACGTTTTTCATACATACGTTTTAAATATTTAGCTCACTTTTGTCATATTTATCTCATTTTCTTTACATTTGAGGTAGAAATTAAACGGTGAATAGAAATGTTAAATAGAAATGTTAAATCAAAAAATGTTCAATCTAAATGCTAAATATCAGTTTCATTAGAAAATGTTCAATGTACTGTAAATGTTAAATCTAAATGTTAAAATAAAAATGTTCATTGAAATCGAAATGCTAAATATAAATGTTAAATACAAATTTTAATCAAAAATGTTCAATAGAAATGTTACATCTAAATCCTAAATGTAATTGTTGCATTTCAAAAAGTGAAATCTAAATGTAAATGTTATGTATAAAAGTTAAATTAAAATTTTTTTAAATATAAATGTTACATCTAAATCTAAATAGTCAATACAAACGTTAAATGAAAACATGTTAAATCTAAATGCTAAATCTAAGTCTAAATGCTTAAATATAAATGTTAAATATAAAAGTTACATTAAAAATGTTTGAATATAATATAAATGTTTAGAAAACACGCAAATAGCCCAGGCCTCTCAGGACATACAGACTCACCCACACCTCTGTCCGATGTGCTGTGAATGCGAGGTGAAGTGAGCGGGAAGAACCGAAACATCGCCGCTTCTCTCCAAGTGGGAGACAGTGCTCTCCCCTCACTCACATGCGCATCTCTGGGGTACGGAAAAAAACAAAAATATGATTCTGTCATTTCCTTTCTTTGCTGAGCCGAGAAGGGATCATTACGTTAATATTTCCTAATCACAACTCCACTGGCTGGAGATAAAACACGGTGCATCCTGTTCATGCCTCATTTCCTTCATCTCCTATGCATTTACTTCCTTTGCTCTATCTCTCTATAAAACCTCCACACAGCTGAAAACCTTTGACAGGACAGTTAATGTTCCACACTGGCAACTGATGTCTTAACGGCTTATATTTGTGTTTTCCATTTCATGTCATGTCTGAATGTTTGGGCAAGAGATTGCTAATGCACCTTCCATTTTCATTATATTGCACTAACCATCCAGGCACGACAGCTGCATGTTAATTAATAAATGAATTAATTTGAACTGGTTTGATCCACCATCATCAGGAGGCATCTCTCCCTCATGGTAATGACCTCAATAATGGTGCAGACTTTAATGGGATTTTAATTGATTTAGCTGCTGTATGTGGCCTGCACTCCTCAGACAAAGGTGAGTGAAGCAGCTGATCATTAACTACATAAAACATTGTTTGCCATGCACTGCGTAAAAACTGTACATCCAAATCAGCGTTTGCATTGTACCATTCGGCCGTTCCCCCTAGGACTAAACTAAAATGCATTGTAAATTTGTTAAATGTTATTATTACACCTTTAGATACAATATATTAGATTATAATATAGATTATATTATATTAGCGTTTTCAGTCTAGTAGCTTCTCATAGAAGGCTTTCTTGACACGCACACTCACATAGCACAATCGGAGTTGTGCAAATTTTACATATGACTGATGAGGAAAATATTGGAAAAGGCAGACACACAATGGATGCATTGCTCTCACTCACACAAGCTTAACTTTCACTTCTACACGTGCTTAATTTTGACTTTCACTCTCTAGAGGGGCGCAGCAACTGCCATATAGACGTGTGTACTTCGCAACTACCGTCGCCCCTCGCCACATCACGGTTCGAATTTCACGGCTTCACTCTGTCATGGTTTTTCAAAAATAAATAAATTAATAAATCATGATGTTTCATGATCGAATATGGTGGCAGTTGCATTTTGACTCAACCACTTTTGCAAAAACACGTGTGCGATAATGATGAAGTTAACAATAAGACAACACGTCAACATAAACGTATTGATTTCTCATAGAAATGACCCCTTTGGATCTTTAATTTTTTGTCAACCTCGGTGATGTCGGCTTAAGCCGGCACATTTTAGTTATAAGAAGAACATGGTGGACTAGGTATGGATGAGTTTTATTTGCCCAGAGAAAAGAAAACTTTAAAAAAACAACAGCAAAAATGGAACAATCTGCAGTAATTTTACAAGAATAAAGTCAAAATATTAAGACAAAAAAGTTGTAAGCTAACAAGAAAAAGTTGTAATTGAACGAGAATAATGTTGTAAATTAACGCAAATAACGTTGTAATATTATGAAGAAAAAAAAATTTTATAAAGTTAAAATATTAAAGAAAAAAGATGTCATTTTTTAAAGTCGTAATATTATGAAAAACAAACAAAACAATTAATAAAGTTGTAATTTTTGGAAAATTTGTTATAATGTAACAAAAATAACATCAAATTATTATGGAAATTAAGTCATAATTACAAAAAGAAAATTTACAAGGACAAAGTTGAAATTTTTGGAAAAAAATCAGCAGCAGAAATGCAAAAAAAACCCAGCTGTAATTTACAAAAACAATTTCAAAATATTTTGGGAATTAAGTCATCATTTTGAGAAGAAAATTTAAAAGGAGAAAGTTGAAAAAAATCAAGAGCAAAAATGCAAAAAACAGATGTCATTTATGAAAATATTATAATATTAAGAGGAAAAAGTAATATTCAAACAAAAAAAAGCCGCAATTTTACGAGAATAAACTTGCACTATTGAAAAACACTATTGAACAAAGTAATGTCATTTTAGTTGCATCGAGTTGAAATGTTACATTAAAAATACTTTTAAAAAAAAGTCATAATATTATGAGAAACAAACTAAATTAAATAAAGTTGTAATTTTCAAAAAAATTGGTTGGGGAAAAACTTATCACATTCTGGGAATAACATCAAAATATTACGGGATTAAAGTCATAATATAAAACAAAATTATGAAGATGATTTAAAAACAAAGTTGAAATATTTGGAAAATTGAAATAAAAACAGCAACAAAGGGGAAAAAAAGAGCAAAGACTAGAGTTGATACTAATGATAGACTTTTCACCTACATATATGATAATGCTGAGATGCAGTTTTTTTCTTGAAATAATACATGTCTCACTTTACAAAATATCAAAGTAGCATTGCTGCGTCCTTTCATTTTTCCATAAGTGGCCCTCGGTGGAAAAAGTTTGGACAAGTTGCGTCGACTTAATCGGTTTCCACTGTAATTTGCTGTTAAATACAGAGAAGTACAAATCTCAGTGTAAAAAAAAAAGAAAAGAAAAGATTCTCCCTTATTATATTCTCATCCATTCCTCGATAATTGCCTGTGAATGCTGTCCATGTGTCATTAGTCCAGGTGCCACTGATGATAAGCCTGAGTGCAGATGGTAATGTTTTTGAGGCATGATCATTAAAAAAGTAAATTAGCACTGCAGCTGCACTGGAAATAACTGCTACATTGCTGGTGTGTGTGTGTGTGTGTGTGTGTGTGCATGTGCGTGCGTGTGTGTGTGTGTGCCAAGTATAGGACGTTGCAGAGAGTAAAATTACATTGTTGATGCTCTGTATTTGAGGCTTTGGATTTAGCTCAGGGGTGTCCAAAGTGCGGACTTGGGGCCAATAGAGGCCCGCAGCTGTTTTTTTAATTGACTCGCATAATAATTTAACACGAAAATTAAAAAAAAAAAGAAAAAAACAACAACAACAAAAACAACAAAAATTGAACAATAGCGCAGTAATTTTACAAGAATAAAGACAAGACTAACGTGAGAATATTAGGAGAAAAAATAATGTCATTTTAGGAGCATAACATTGAAATAGTAAATAAAATAAAATATGAAATATTATGGGTATAATGTGTCACCATTGCGAGAAGAAATTTTCCAAGAAGAAAGTTGAAAAAGTTGGAAAATTAAAAAACAAAACAGCAGGAATTTTACAAGAACAAAGTCAAAATATTCTGAGAAAAAAGTTGTAATCTAACAAGAAAAAGTATTAATTTTACGAGAATAATGAGACAAAATGACAAAATTATTATGAGACAAAATGACGTAATTTTAGTAGCATAACGTTTAACCTCCTAAGACCCGAACTCTTTCAAGGCATGCATTTTTATTTTCTCTTTGATATTTAGGCTAATTGGGACCTGATGAGTGTAAAAACAAAGAATTATCTTTTTACATGATGTAGTTTCTGAGAAAAATGATGTCCGCATATGAGGACATTCGTTTTAAATTTGAGTGAACACAATAACGTCACAATTGAGTAATGATGTGCAAAACTTTATTTGTTGCCTGAACACAGCAGCATTTTTTCCAAGTGCAAAAACAAAATTCAAAGCAACAACTTGTGCCCCTTTCCGCAAGTCATATGAAGTGCTGCTATCAGTTGCAGGAGGACAGATATAAAACAAGTAAACCTTCAAAAATATTTTTCATTGCTACTGTTGAACTATTCATTTCAATTTCTGAACATGGTGTGAAACGTGAAACTTGCACACCAAAAGTGCTCCAACATTTTTTCCCCTTGGGAAAATGTTCATGCCTATGTATGAAAGGCAGCGTAACAGTTGCGATCTGCCTGTAAGCAGAGGAACACCTTGCATGTAACACACTGCACTTGAGTTTTGCCTGAGCATCCTTTTGCTCTGCATCGTGATGCGTTCTTTGAGTGTACCACTTCTGGCAGATGTGCATTAGCCTTCCTGCAGAATGAGATGTGGGGCACTGCCTGCACTGGATGCTGTTTCCCTTGGACTGAAACTTCTGTGTCATCTTCCTGCTCCGAAAAGTCAGAGTTGTCATTGTCTCTCTGAGCCAAGAAGGTCATGGCCACTTCCATGAGGAACTGAAGAAACTGCATGATGTTCTTCTTTGGTGTGCCATTCAGAGTGAGGTCTTTGCGGTACAGTAGCCAGCTGTTGGCTAAAGCCAGATCGGTAAAGTGCATCAGCATCCGCAATGTCCATTTTTTTGTACGGACACTCATTCGATAGTAGCTGATCATTCTATCCACAAGGTCAACTCCACCCATCTTGGAGTTGTATTCACGGATAACACATGGTCGAGAGATGGTCACATACCGTTTCAGTTTCTTGTCCCATCTCTGGCACGTGTCTTCTGGCTCTTGAGCAAGTACAGTAGACATCAACACTGGTTTATTGTCAAACCACTTGGTACCCTTTGTTGGACTGTTCTACATGACTGAGTCCTGGTGTTGTATCTTCAGAGACATTGCCTGAGACATCAGCCTCTTCCTGCGGTGTCTGAGAGCGAAGCCTGGGGGTGCGTGATGTGGCAATGTCACGATCTGACCGATATCCCTCGTATTCCTTGCGCAAACGTTTGCGTCCCCTGATAGGCTGACAGGGCTGTGGTCCTCACACCCACTACTGTCTTCCTCACTGCTGGTGGGAGGAGGTTGATATTCAGCATCTCCCACAGGATCATCGATGACTGATAAATCCTCCACCTCGGAGTTGTCTCCACCAATTAACCCCAGCATTTCCATTACTTGTTGCAGAGAATAACGCTCTTGGAAAAAAACCCAATTTGTTTCAAACCAAAAACAAATCTACATAGATTTATTTTTAAAACATGTCATATTTGTTTGTACTGTATAAAATGACGTTTTCTAACAAAATCATCCCAAAATACAAATTCTAAACCAACTCCCTCTGTCCACATTTGTGGACATGTTCAACAAAATCAACAAAACTAAGTCCCTCTGTCCACATATGTGTACATCAAGTTTAGCAGCATGGTAAATCGTCAAATTTTCTTACTTTTGCAAAATTCAACTTCCACAACACACATTGAACACTTCTAAACATATCTGAGCAAGAATCAGCCCTGAAATTTGTTTGAATTTTTTATCTGGTCAACTTTTGGATTGGGAGGAGCCATCTGAATGTTTGGGTGGGTTGTCAGCCATCTTGAATTTTACATGTGCTTGGTTACACTCTTCTTCCACCACTAGGTGGCAGTTTAATGTCCTCATAAGTGGATGCCAGGCCCTTGTAGTCCAAAATTTAACATTGTAGTTTTGACAACCAAAAATGTGATGTCCACACATGTGGACGCCAGGTATATTAAAGAAAAATGTTGTACTTTAAAAAATATATATATATTATGAGAAACAAACAAGATGAATGACTTTAAGGATGTTTTCTCTTATTATGTCTACTATTTTAGGTCATACAAGTGTAAATGTGACTATAGGGGTGTTCATGTCTAGAAGGCTCTGATAATGTTAAAAATCATATTTAGAAGGTTCTAAACAGGTTTTCTATGCTCTAACTACAAAAATATTTCATTTATGAATAAGGAATCCTGCTTCACGGAAATTCACTTATCACGTAAGTAGATAAGTAAAGTCTGGAACAAATTAACTGCAACAAACGAGGGATTACTGTAGTTGTCACATGGACGGTAACAATGTGATTTCTAAGAACAATGCAACAACACCGTCTTAACTTGGTCACCACTCTATGCAGCAGTCCAGGTGTGTTGTGCTTTGTATTTAAAATGGAGATAATGCACTTGTTTGTCTGAGACATGGTGTAGTTCTCAATGTGTGCCTTGTGCACCCTTGGGAACGGGTTCGCAGTCCATGAAAGACAAACTGTCCTCTCCTCCATCCTTATACCCTCACCAAGGCCCTGGTTGTCTGTGCTACGTGTCTGGGCAGCGAGCTGACTGGAGGACAGGATCAAACACAAGATGAGGACGTCTCGGTGACCGTCGTCAGATGCTCTTTCATCTCTCCTCCACCAATACAAGCACGCACTCGGCATTTGCATTTGAAACTGAGGAACATTTTCCAGGAAAACAAGGGAAATGAATCCCTGGGAAGACGACTCACACTGAATTTTGGATTGGAGCAGCATCCCTGACCGTATTGTGTTTAAGAATGTGGTATAAAAATGCCAAATTTATGCGGATTAATTCAAGGATTAATTTCTTTGTAAGAACCGTGGGTGAATGACTAATATATTTTCTTGGATAAATATGTTTTCTGTAGCCTTTTTGGACATAACCTGAGAGGTCAAAGACATCATTCAACATCCAGAGATCATGAATGTGAGTAATAGAGAGACAAGTAAATATTACGGTCGTCCCTCATGTTTCGAATTTTGCCCATCATCCAGGGTGTACTGCGCCTGTCGCTCGAAGTCAGCTGGGATAGGCTCCAGCATGCCCCCGGGACCCTAATGAGGAGAAGCGGCATAGAAAATAGATGGATGGATGGATCCACAATCCTTATGTGAGACATGAACACACATAGCTCTCTCTTTTCTGTGCGTTTTAAAGATATGAAAACAGCTAAAAAGAGGCAGCTCATTCATGCACTTTACGGGACACACCTATTCTGCCTACAAAGCCCGTTATTAAAACACCTCTAAAAACCTCTAACAACGTTTTTATGGTTTTATATCCATGCTGTGACTATGTAGTAACAGGTACATTGATGATAACATGTAATACTTACAGTATTTTGCCATATTTCAGTCATTTTAAGCATTACCGGAACTTCCTTCCTGGACACATTGATTTCACATAGCAACACAGAAACGAACACTACACCTAGCGTTCATTTTTCCAAACTCAAAAACACAGTAGGAGTGGCGGCAGCTCCAACATGTAGCGTTACCTTTCAGTAGTGTCCTGAGGCGTTGTGAGCGTGTAGAGACGCTAGTCGCTGGTCGGTGTGATGTGGCGAGGTGTCACTACGCTAGTAAAGTAGTTCTTTGTCGTAACAATATTAATAACAATAATTATAACAATTACGCTGTAGCTTGGTTAATAAGCAGGTCACATTATGTAAATTGAGCATTGTTGGCAGTTTTTTCAAAAAGGCTTGATAGTTGCGTCCCATTACGTGCATTCTCAGCTGCCTCTTCATCTGTTTTTATATCTTTATGTCACAGGATTGCTTTGGTTATTGTCATTCCACTTGTTCTATCAATGCTTGGCGTGGCTGCTTAATAGCGCCCTCTCTCACTCATGGGCTAGGGCAGGGTGTCATTACAACTTCAGTTCATCATCCCTGTGACCCGAATATGTAACACAAGCCTCACGGTATTGACCAGTGCACACTGTCTCACACCAGGAAATAAAAGGCGTCACTGTCTGCAGCAAGCTCCAAGCCTCCTGTTAATTCCCACCAACAAACACAACGCAGAGCTCAGGAGACCTGCACCACCGAGAGCTACAGCGCCTTCAGCGGGGTTACATGTAGAATGCACAGGAAAGAGAAATGTGTGAGTCTATGTTACCTTATTTATGTCTATGTAACATGTGCTATTTTCTCTGATTAGGTCTACTATATACTGTATGTTAAACGTATTTAGAAGAACGTCAACAGGTTTTCTCTGCCATAAATGTCTATTTGTTAATATTGAATCCTACTTTGCGGAAATTCACGTATCGCGGTCGAGCCAATTAACCATGATAAATGAGGGACGGTTGTACACCAAAAACACCTTCCCGCACTTCCGTCTCTTCCCCCACCACGTCACCATGAAAAGACAAAAGCGGGAGTGCACAACGCAGACACACTCAGACAGGCAGATTGAGAGGCGTAGCTGATCCCTGAGAAAGAGTGCAGGCTTTAATGCCCACTGGTACCATGAGGCCCTGATCCTGACGTCAGTGTTATTTCTGTCCATCTCTAAGCCAGGGAGGGGTTGTCATCTCTAATGCATTATTCACACATGCAGCATCATCCAAGACAGGTCTTATCGGACGAGGACAAAGCCACTTTTCACCCTTGCATGGCTCACAAAAGCCCTTTTTCATGAATACCAGTCAATTTTGACTTGACACATTTCTATTCAAATCCAAAACATGACCCGATCATTTAAAAAAAACAAATATGTTGAGTCCTTCTCTGAAAGCCACCAGAAACCGGGTGTCCAAAGTGTGGCATGGGGCTATTTGCAGCATGCGGCTGTTTTTTTTTTTTATTGACCCCAAGAAAAAAAATTTTAAATGTAATTTAACAAGATGAAAAAAAAAACAGCAAAAAGCAGTTAAAATCCATTTTACAGTACAAGAAAAAAATCCAAATTTTACGAGAAAAAACAAGAATCAAATGAGAAAAAGTCTGAATTTTACGAGAAGTGTTGTAATATTATGAGGAAAATAACATCATTTTTAGTAGCAAAAAGGTGAAATATTAAATAAATATTCAATATTCAATACCTTAAATATTAAAAGAATTAAAGAAATATTTTTTTAAAAGATGTTATTTTTCATGAAAAACATTGTTAAGATGTTATCTTTTTAAAATATTGTAAAATGAGAAAAAAAACAACAAAAAAAGTTGTAATTTTCAGAAAATTACGTTGCGGAAAAAGTTATAATGTTACAAGAATAAAGTCAAAATACTATGGGAATAAAGTCAAAATTATGACAAGAAAATTTACAAGAAGAAGGTTGAAATTGTTGGAAAATAAAAAAAAAACAGCTGTAATTTTACAAGAATAAAGTCAATTTATAATTTTATGAGAATAAAGTTGTAATATTATGAGGAAAAATAACATCACTTTAACAGTATAAACATGGAATATTAAAAATATATGTTATTTTTTAAAAGTCCTAATATTATGAGAAACAAACAATACAAAATAAAATTGTAATTGTTGGAAAATTTATAAAGTCATAATATTACGAGAAAACATTTATGAAGATTATTTAAGAAGAAAGTTTAATTATTTGAAAAAAAAGCAAATATATGGGAAAAAAGAACAAACAAAGGCCAAAGTTCATATTAACTCATTCAACACCAAAGGCATATTTATATGTTTTTATAAACCCAAACGCCCTATCCCAAAGACGTATTTATACGTCTTTTACGTTTTTTTTTGTGCGAGAGACAAAAAGACGTGACGACGCAACAGCACATAAAAGCCATACAAACGGCCACAGGGTGGCAGAAGTGCATTTGATAAGACCTCGGAATGGATCTTTTGCATGCAAAAACACACTGGACAGCAAGGAGAAAGTAGAAGAGCATGGAGGAATGGAAGAGTGTAGCGTGCAGAAGGTTTCGCATTGATGAAAGATTAGAGTCTAATCTTTATTTCGGTACGTTCCATGTTTATATAGCCAAAGAACACAATATTCTGTGTGCCTTGAAAAATCATCGTCATAATCAAGTCATAATCGTCTAAAACGGCCGGTACTGATGGGGTTGTCTTTTGAAAAATGGCTGGGAGTGAATGAGTTAATAGGCTCTTATACTGTACCTATATCATAAAGCTGAGATGCAGTTTTTTTCGTGAAATATATAACTTCTGAGCATATCTACATGAGTTGCTTTACAAAATATCAAAGTGGCCCCTGCGTTATTAGATGAGCCTCACACTGTCATCCAATGTGATTCTCAAGTAACAGTTTGACGTCTAAGTCGGGAAGTAATAAAAAAGAAGGATCCCGCATCTTATGAAGTGTTTTTCATCATGCATGGTCAATTGTGTTTGCATTATCTTTGCTCGCTGCCCTTGATGACAGTGACAGTGAGACGCCATCCCCCATCTGTCGTTTCACTGCGGCTTTCTTAACAACAACAAAAAAAATCCCCTTTAAATACCTACAGCACTGACGCACTGAGCCAAGATATAATGTGTAACAATGCGTAACACGTCAAACGAAAACAAGAATAACGCACTGAAAAGTAATCAGATTATGCAGGTTTCCATTTCCACTTGTTCAGGTTCCATTTACATCTTTGTGTCTCAAGCGAGTGACATGGCATGCCTCAGTTATTAATATAAGTAGTAATACCGCCATGATATGAATTACAGATTTTAAAAATACATATATATCAAATACACTGCACAGTAAAATACACTTTGGCCACAGCTACATTGAGATAACACTGCTATAGAATATGAGGGAAAGTTGCACTGCGAATCAAAAACATGTTCAGCAATAAACCATGCTGTTTCGTGGTTGAAAAGAGCCAATTATTAGTTTTAAAAAAATGCATATTCCATCAAATTACACATTTTCAAGCATAACAAGGGCTAAATGGACTAAAATACAAATATAAGGCATTCAGAAGTCCCATTCAAAGGGGCCGAGTGGTTAGCATGTTGGCCAATACAGTCAGGAGATCGTAAGACCTGGGTTCCAAACGTGGGGAGAAGTAGAAGTGCATGCATGCCTTTTCTCCAGGTACTCCAGTTTCCTCCAAAAACATGCATAGTAAGTTAACTGGCTACTCTGAAGGTTAATTGGCTACTCTAAATTGTGTGATTGGCTATCGACTCACTCTCGCCTCTCGCTCAATGTCAGCTGGGATAGGCTCCAGCATACCCCTGCGATCCTGATGGGGATAAGCAGTAAGTACGCCCTACTCCTGCACACTTAAAAAGCACATATCCTTTGATATTAACTTAACTGAACATCATTAATTGGTCTTAATTTTATAGTAATTTCAGGCCAAAATTGTGTATTTTGCATGGTCACATTTTGGATGACATTTCACATGAGCAATAGATAAGTAATCATCCAACAACAAAAGAAAATCAGTCAAAGCTGTAGTCCATGTAATCCAGTCTGAGGATACAAACAAATGAGAATACTTCTACCAATGATTAGCCATTGTCCATCACCTTTTGCGTCAGCTCTAGTTCAAGAGTCCCAAGAAAATATTTAACCATTCATTTTGAAATATTTGGACGGAAATGGTCAGATGGTGCCCTCTGCTGCCCAAAAGAAGAACTGCAGGTCATGAAGCATTTTGTTTTGTTTTTTTTGTGAATAAATAATTTTAAATTACTGTAAATAAATTACTTTTGATAACCTGCTGACATTATTTAAAAACGTCTAACGTCATTTCAAGCAAAATGCTGTGCATCTTAGTGAGGTGACTGGATTTACTTTAACTGATATACCCACATTGGACACAGGATGGCAGTGTTTTCCTGTATTTCCCGTTCGCTTGCAAGCCAATGACAAGACGAAGAAGACACAATAATAAAAATCAAGTGAGGACGGAGGGACATAACGTGAGTAAATAAACATTGTTTTTGCCTCATTTCGGTAGTAAGAATGGCTCTGAATATCATTACTTGACAATTTTATACGTCATGAAGCACACTTATTGAACCCGCTAGATGTCAATTCATTGTTTTACGTCACTGGTGATGTTTAACGCTGTCGAACAACATGTACAGTGTATGCACTTAGTATATTAAAATACAGTATTAAGGACAGGTTTTTGGCTGACCTGTGACTGGCGACTGGAGTAAAAATGCAGACATGGAGGTCAAACTGTTACATTGTTTTACAAATTCAGAGCAAAGGTGAGCAATCACGTGACTGGACAAAGCATCCGGAAAACAAGATTGTAAAAACGATTGGAATTATACAGGAAGTACATTTATAATACAGTTCAGTGGACAAATATTTCTATTATGTTATCATTATTCGTTTTTTTGAATCATCAGAACCTAACCTACCTCTTCTGGCTGCTAACTGGTAACTCGAGATTATTGTGTTTAATCTAGAATATCTGCTTTCTTTTAGAAACACTGCCTGGCTGCTTGTGGTGGAGAACTGATCGTGTTTTTTGTTTTTAAAATAACGACGCCATGGAGGTCGTAGTCGACCTCCTCAACATACTCCACATGCAGCCCAGTGGAGTATCTGTGGCGCTCGGCCTCCTCTTCCTGGCTCTTCTATACTGGTGAGTGTGGTCGTGATGTTCTGGAGTGTGAAATATTGTAAAAAGTGTAAAAATAACATGAATAAATACAAATAAAATTGGCATATAAACATGTAAAAGAAACTAAAAATAATCAAAACCAGAATAGCACTTGGAGACACAGACCTCCGCCAAGTACCATAGTTGTGATTTACACCATAAATATTAGTCATACATTTATTTTATGTACATATTTAGATTCCTTGACCATGAAAACACACCATGGAAGGGTTTGAATGACTGAAGGAATGCTAACATGCTAACATTAGCATACTAAGACCTAGCATGATAGTGTTTGCTAAAGTTCATATTCATGAAAATTGCAAAAAAAACTAGTAAGCTCATGTTATCATGCTAGCAATATTAACATGATAGCATTAGCATGCTAACACCTAGCATAATAGTGTCTACCAATGAAAATGGCTAAAAATGCTACTATGCTAATATTAGCATACTAGCAATGTTATCATGCTAACACCTAGCATGATCGTGGTGAGTGTATGTCTACTCTTAAAAAGTCCAAGTCCATTCAGAACTTTTGATGTTATTTTGAACACAGACAAACAAACAGATAAACACCGGCAAAAACATAACCTCCACGCTGCACCTGCGCTTTGCACTGCACTTGGCGGAGGAAATGACTTCAATGAAAGTGTAAAAATAAGAGATGAATAAAAATAGAAAAATTACCCTAAATAAATCTGTAAAATATCTCTCTCTCTATATACAGTATATACAGTGTGTGTGTGTATGTATATATATATGTATATGTATATGTGTATATATACAGGATATATATATAAAAAAAATTACTCAATGACCATTGGAAAAAGAGGGTCCCATGTTGAGACCATTTGAGCACCCTTGCTTTATAATTACTCATCAGCACCCCCTCTGTATGCTACCTGTCACTGCAGGTATTCCATCTACCCTTTTTCAGTCCTTGCTCGATGTGGAATCAAACATCCAAAGACAGTTCCTTTTTTTGGAAACTTATTCCTGTTTCGTCAGGTGAGTTTGGACGTAAAGATTTCATTTATAGCTACATGCGGTGGTATCACATGGTGATAGTGGCACTCAGTAGAGCAGTGTTTCCCAACCTTTATTGAGCCAAGGCACATACAGTATTTTACATGAGCAAAATATCACAGCACACCACCAAACAAAAATGTATGAATGCCAACAGATGGATATGCACAGGTTAAATGTTTACTAGGGATGTCCCCATCCTCATTTTGTGGCTCCCGATCCAATCCGATCCGATTCTGTTTTATTTTTTTTGTAATAATAAGCTGTTGTTACAAACATGAAATTGTGAAATTGAATATGGTTATGAACATAGCCCTTCAAAGTATTAAAAATTATGCAGCCAAAGTATTGCTGAATTTACTTTTTTTATTACACAGCATGACCAACAATTTGTAACAAACCTCCATGAGAGTTGAGGAAAAGGCTTCTTGAGACGTCATCTGTAGAAGTACAGATGACGTCTCAAGAAGCCTTTTCCTCGATGGACAACTCCTGTACGACTGAGAGCCTACACAGACTCCATGAGAGTTAATCCAATCAAAGATCGAATTGGAAGAAATGGGCGTGCAAAATACTTTCAGGGTAGGACTAATCATTTGACATGGTTATACATTGGTTTGTGATGGGATTTAGAAATATGACTTTTTTTTTTTTTAACAAACTCTCTTCAATGCAATAGTAATTTATTGACAGTCCCCAGTATGAACAACTAGCCGTTAAAGTGGCACTTCCCGTGCAAGCTCCCCGCACCATGACACAGCAGTCCGGGCACAGTGAGGGAGAACGACCGCTGTAGCGGACCACTGGAGCCGAATATCCGACGTCTAACGTGAAATGAACTTCACTACAGTACACCGTGGACATGTCTGCATGGCGGTGTTGCGTTTTCTTCTTCTTGCAGGTGGCGGTAGTCGAGTGGCAAGCAGCTTTGAGGCGCATTACCGCACCTACCGCGTTGGAGTGTGGCCGAGAGATACGAACGTTATACGGCAACCGGAACGGCCCAGTCTCGTGGCGGAGGGTATGCTGGAGCCTATTCCAGCTGACTTCGGGCGACAGGCGGGGTACACCCTGGACTGGTCGACAGCCAATCGCAGGGCACATATAGACAACCATTCACACTCGCATTCACACCTATGGACAATTTAGAGTCGCCAATTAACCTAACATGCATGTTTTTGGATGTGGGAGGAAACCAGAGTACCCGGAGAAAACCCCCACACACACGGGGAGAACATGCAAACTCCACACAGAGATGCCCAGGGGAGAATCGAACCCAGATCTTCCCAATCTCCAGGCTGTTACTGTGTCCACTAGACCACCGTGCGTTATTTGATGAAAATAAATATTTCCAAAAAACTAAATATAATAAAATATTTAGCAATTTAGTTAAATTGAATAATTTCCCCCAGCACATCTGATGATCTTTCACGGCACACTAATGTACCACAGCACAGCGGTTGGGGGTCACTGCAGTAAAGTACGTTATTAAAGTTTTATATATTATTCTACCAAGGCTGAGTAATTCTAAACATGTGCATCTGCCCTGTTTGAAGAAATCAGAATGTTTGTACTTGAAACATGAATATGTGTTTTGCAAGTGGATGTTCTAATATTTTCTGTTCCATCTTGTGCATTTTAGGGTTTTTTCCATCCTCTGTCTGACCTCATAAAGACGTATGGCAGAGTTTGTGGGTAGTTACGTACATATGTCCTTCACCAGCATCATCTCTGACATCGGTGACATTCCCGTGTTTGTGTGACGTGACTGAGCTCACATTTGTGTTGTTTTTTAGATACTATTTGGGAAGGAGAGCAGTGGTGGTGGTAGCAGACCCTGACATTCTCAGACAAGTGATGGTGAGGGAGTTCAGCAGTTTTCCAAACCGAGGGGTGAGTCTTAGTTTTGATGAATACTAAGTAATTAGTTTTACAATACTGCATAATACTGTGAGTAACCTGAGACAGTGGCTTGTTTTTTTGTGAGTGTATGTACTGTAACTCCTTAAATGTCCTTAAATGCAGACTATTCGCTTTGCCAGCAAACCCATGAGCGATTGTCTGCTCATGTTGAGGAATGAACAGTGGAAGAGAGTTCGGAGTATCCTGACCCCGTCCTTCAGTGCTGCCAAAATGAAAGAGGTGAGAACTGCATTTTGCACGACACCTTATACTACCACAAATGTTGCTTATTTGTAAAATGCTTATTTGTACTATTTTGAAGGGAGTAAACTGCAGTACATACTATATGTTTGGTTAAACACATGATACACAAAGTACATGTAGCAGGGGTGTCCCAGCTTTTTTCCAGCGAGGGCCACATAATGAAAAATAAAAGGATGGAAAAGGACCACTTTGATATTTTGGAAAGCAATACATGTCGATATGCTAAGATGTGAAATATATACAAAAAAAACTGCATCTCAGTTTTGTGATATAGATGAAAAAGGGTATTATTAGTATGAACTTCGACCGCTTTTTTTTTCTCCCTTTTTTTGTTTAATTTTTCAAATAGTTGAACTTTATTCTTCAATAATCTTAGTAAATTTTGTTCTGGTAATATTATGACTTTATCCTCATAATATTTTGTCTCTACTCTCATAATATTATAACTTTTTCCCGAACCTAATTTTCCAAAAATTCTAACTTTATTTAGTTTTGTTTGTTTCTCATAATATTCCGACTTATTGTCATAAAATTGCTTTTTTTCTCGTTAGAGTACAGTTTTTTTTCTTAATTTGGGGATATATTTTGACTTTATTCTCTAGAATTTGTTTTATTAGTTTGTTTTTGTTGTTTTATTTTTTCCAACTATGTCAACTTTAGTCTTGTAAATGTTCTCCTCGTAATTATGACTTTATTCCCATCATATTTTGACATAACATAACCTTTTCTGTAACCTAATTTTCCAAAATAACGTCATTGTTTTGTTTCCCATAATATTATGTCTTTAAAAAGTCAGTCTTTAATATTTCATCTTTATGCTACTAAAATTACATTGTTTCTCATAATATTACATTATTGTTGTAAAATTTGGTAAATTAGGTAAAATTATGTTTTTTCTCTTAATAGTTTGACTTTATTCTTGTAAAATTACTGCAGATTGTTCCATTTTCTTGTTTTTTTCTTGTTAAATTTAATTTTTAGAATGTCCTGCAATCCAAAAAACAAAACAAAACTCCAGACACCCATGGCGTATTTTAAGACCTTAGCTTCAGTGCACAGGGTCTGAAACAGTACTGTAATTCAGTGCAAAATAAGCATAGCCGTTTCTGTCTGTGTACGTCTTTTTTTTTTTGATGGAAGAGGTTTGGACACCCCTGCCTTACACCATCGGAAACCTTTCAGTTGTGAAGGCAGGGGTTTGTATGTATCATGTTAACATGCTTCAAGTATTAAAATTGCTAGTCCATGAAGAACATCTTCATTGTTGTGAGAAGTCTTGTATGTCCAGTAGATGGTTCCTCTCATCCAAGCAGCCACGACTGCCCTGATCGACAACTTAGATGTCCATGCTGAATCAGGGGAGGCCTTTGACATCCACAGGTGAATGTGGATTTCAAACACAATAAAGCGTAAGCAATTCACCCCGTTCTATTTCTGTCTTTCCTCTGTCAGGTGTTTCGGCTGCTTCACTATGGACGTAATCGGCAGCGTGGCGTTCGCAACGCAGGTGGACTCTCAGAACAACCCGGACGACCCGTTTGTCCGCCACGCTCAGATGTTCTTCTCCTTTTCGTTCTTCAGGCCCATCATGATGTTTTTTAGTAAGTCCAGTCTGCGTGTCAGGTAATTATCCCATTCAGAGGAAAGGTGGAGTCAGAAGTGCCTCTTAATCGATGAATGAAGTCATGAGAAGGAGACGCCACCCCTTAGTTCCACCTCCGTCTTATTCATCTTCCAATTATATGTGTCTAACTTTGTGGGAACAGTTAGGACATTCTTGGTGTGGAGGACCTTGAGACTTGACCTCAACCCCATAAAACACTTGACAAAAAATTCCCCCCAGACACACTGTAAAGTAGTTGATCGACCACCTCCTCGTCATTCTTGCGTCCGGGTAGACGTTAAAATACGACGTTCATCCTGAAAGACGGTCGTGACATCCGAGCCGCACATCTTGTATTCTTCCACTCTAATCAGTTCCTGAGTGAGTCTCGTGTTGAAGTTTTTAATTTATGTGCATGAGGTTCTACAATTAAAATGTCAATAATTCTGTGGATTTGTGCACAGTTGCTTTTCCGCACATCGTGGCTCCTCTGGCGGGACTCATTCCTAATAAACGGCGCAGCCAAATGAATAACTTCTTCATCAACAGCATTCAGAGGATCATCAGACAGAGGGAGGAGCAGCCTCCTGAGCAGGTACTCAAACACAGTGGCCTTCATATTTATAGATGATTCAGTTTCAAATTCTTACTGAACGGATGCGAATGCAGAGGCGTCGAGACTTCCTTCAGCTCATGTTGGATGCACGGGGCAGCAAGGAATATGACCCTTTGGAGCACTTTGACACAGTGAGCCCCGAGCAGCAATCTGTTTCAAGCCCAGAGAATAGTCTTCACGCTCGGGATTTGCCCACCCGGCGTCCATCCAAAAAACTGATGACAGAAGATGAGATTGTCGGCCAAGCTTTCGTCTTCCTGCTGGCGGGCTACGAAACCAGTAGCAACACGCTAGGCTTCACCTGCTACCTCCTGGCACTTCACCCGGAGTGTCAGCGGCAAGTCCAAGAGGAGGTGGATGACTTCTTTCGCAGACATGTGAGTCTGTTGCTTTGTGGTTTGTCTTGGTAAAAAAGTTGATGATTCAGCAACGTGTCCCATCTTTCCCCGTAGGAGTCACCCGACTACACCAATGTCCAGGAGCTGAAATATTTAGATATGGTCGTATGTGAAGCATTGCGCCTCTATCCCCCTGCATTCAGGTAAAGGGAACAACATTTACAGTTAGCAATACGAGGCCAAACCCATATTCTTGCTTCACGATATTCACTCAAAGGTTTGCGCGAGACATTGAGCAGGACTGCATGGTGAACGGCGTTTTGCTCCCTAAAGGAACTTCATTGGAGATCCCTGCTGGCTTCCTTCACTCCGACCCGGAGCACTGGCCCGAGCCCGAGAAATTCATCCCTGAGAGGTATGCAGCTCGTGTCTGACACAAACACAGGTACATGGTGGTACACGATGGACTTGACACCACTTGACACCACAGAAAGACAAATAGAAGTACAGTTGTCCCTCGCCACATCGCGGTTAGCAGCTTCACTCTATCATGGTTTTTCAAAAATATATTAATAAATTGTGCTGTTTAATGGTTGAATACAGCCTATTATCAGTCAAAAAAATATGCATATTGAAGTAAACTAAACATATTTTTGTCTAAATTAAGCATTTTCAAGCATAAAAATAGTGCACATTGGTGGAATTGGCTCATCATGTAATTCCGTCCATCCGAATCCTGCTCATCGTATATTTTGGTTTTCTGTATCTGGCCGTATTTGGATTGTAGTTGAATACCCCTGGCATATAGTATTTATCGTCTTTGCATTGCTTGCGTAATAGTCATTTGACACTGAATGCAAGCATAAACGGCATGCATCTCCCCTACAGATTCACTCCTGAGGCAAAAGCCAGTAGACACCCATTTGTATACCTGCCCTTTGGGGCCGGGCCACGCAACTGTGTGGGCATGAGGCTCGCCCAGCTGGAGATCAAGATGGCTCTGGTTCGTCTTTTCCACAGGTTCACACTCCTAGTGTGCTCTGAAACAAAGGTTGGCTGGATCACTTGCTTTGCTTCTCTGCATCCCAATAGGGGTTATTTATGTCAGCATTCCAAAACGAAGTTTGTTTTTCCTTCTCCAGGTTCCACTTGAGTTGAAGTCGTCGAGCACCCTCGGACCCAAAAATGGCATTTTTGTCAAGATCACAAGAAGAGACAAGGGTGAAATCTGAGTCTAATGTCTTGCTCCAACCAAGAGTAAATGAAGCACTCCTGGACCATCAATACATTGTCTAACTGTACTTAAAATGAGCCCCGACAGGGTAACTTCACATGATTGATGTGTGGTTAAGTAGGTACTTTGATGATACCAAAATAGTCACAACAGTGCATGATATGCTGCTACACCTAGAAAATGATACAACACAAGTCGTGTTTGTATTGTTCTGCACATGTTCTTAACAATGTCCATAAGAATATATTGGCAACATCATTGTAGGAGGAGGAAATGGTTTCTATCCTAAACCTGCATTGGCAATGTCAGCTAATTCACAATCACTACACAGTACTCTGACACAAAAGTAGGATTTTGGTACATTTTCCATTCCTTTTCCTCCTTTACATTATCATCTGCTCACTCAGAGCGTTCTATGCTGTTGCTTTTATATAAAAAGGACAAAAATTAACCCAAGATGCACTGAGGATAGATTTGCACTTTTTTTTTTCACAAGATCAAAAAGTTGTAATGCACGATTTTAACTAATGACTGCAAAGGGATTCTGCACTTAGTGTGGTGCGTAAATGTGTGATTTCACTCATGATTCAAATGCTATAGAATAAAAATGAAGTGAGTTTTATGTCACTCTGTTTAACATTTTTAATTCGAAGTTTACATGGCTACACGGTGATAATTAAACATCAACAGCGTTCTTGCTGTTATGCAGGATGAAAACCAAACATGTTTGGGCAAAATTGCACACATGTACCTGGTAATCTGATATTTGAACTCATCAGACTGCAGCTGAAAATCAGCAGATGCAAGTAGTTTTCATGTTGAGTGTTTTCTACTCCATCTCACCAAAACATTTGGAAGACAAGATCTTTGTAACCTCATGATATCCATGACTGTACATACTTGACTTAAAGTTGCATTCGTCCTAGAATAATGAAAAAAGATGTTCTTAGGAAACACCTGGTTAACTTGTAATGTTTACAGTACAGGGAAAACAAGAAAATAGAACTTGCATTTAATCGACATATGACAGCAGCATTTTGGTTACATTCACATTCCAGGATTTTATGTCCAATTCGGATTTTTTTGTTCACTTTACTTGTCATTGTGAACGCAAAGTGTCCAGTAAGTGACGCGCCTGCGTAAAAGCACGTCACACG
Organism: Dunckerocampus dactyliophorus; assembly: GCF_027744805.1. Lineage (NCBI taxonomy): Eukaryota > Metazoa > Chordata > Actinopteri > Syngnathiformes > Syngnathidae > Dunckerocampus > Dunckerocampus dactyliophorus. The sequence goes on from NC_072823.1 coordinate 5,956,174, forward strand.
CATTGCCTTGTGTTTACCGAAGTAATTTGTGCTCTCCTTGTCCACCTCTGGGTGGATGTCGGAGTTAGGAGTGGTGGAACATTGCCGTCAGCCGCTTCAGACACGTTTAAAAAAAAAAAAAAAAAAAAATTGGGATGATAAGTTTTGCCAACATCGGTGAGTAGTGTATCTTTACCCAAGTCTCTCACGGCAAAACATGGCTTTCTGTGACATAGGTTGGACAGTCGTCCTTCGTTTATCGCAAATTTGGATTCAATATTAATAAAAAAAAACAAAAACCTGTTTATAACTTTCTATAATATCTTAAGTATTATTAGAGGCCTGTTTCCATGAAATAACACCCCTCTAGTTACCTTTACACTCCTATTATTTGTTTACATCACATTGCACAGGCTATGTCATGGGTGAGCTAACTGTGGCCTGCGGGCCATAACGGGCCCACCAAGTGTCTTAAACTGGCCCACCGGGGTATTTCCACATTCCTTTTTTAAACCTTAATCATGGAAAGTGTAGCCAGCAACATGACTTGCTGTGCTATTATGGCACGCTTGAGTCGCCAAAATAATCAGATGCAATCTTTAGCTTGTACAAAAAGCCATCCAAACAACACGTCAACACGCACGATGCACAAAGTAACCTACCTCCTGCACCATGTGGGCATACAAAAATATCTATGCACGATACCCATGTAAAAAAAAAAACACCCATACTGTATATTCCTGCCGCAAGGCATACTGGGTAGCTTGTGGTACTCTTCCTCCCAACATTTTGCCGTTTGTGTCGCATTTTTGCTAGGTTGCAGAATATGTTGAGGAGGCCGTCAGAGAAGTAAACAAGGAGTTAACATTAGTTGTTGATTCAAGTGATGCGTTAACTTGCTGTGGATGTGTTGTGTTTCCGTTTCTTTGCACCGTGAGCGAGTATGTCTTTGTTTGATGCCACCTACAGTATACACAGATGGCCCCTATGCCAAATTTTTTTAACCCCATGTGGCCCGCGAGTCAAAAAGTTTTCCCACCCCTGGGTTATGGTATCATTGAAGGGCCATAAAAGACGGCCGCTGCTAGCATAGCAAGCTACCGAGCTGACTAGTAGGCCTCTCCAAGTTACTTATTCTAAACTTATGGAAGTGTTTCAAACGGAGTGTGGAAGAAGGGCAAAGTAAGAAGCCGAAAAACTTACCACCTCCCCACGAAAAGGGAGGATATTTTTTCACTCTATCATGTCGCACATGCCAGGCTGACTACATGCGGTATGAAGGCTCGATTGGATTTTGCATGTTCTCCCCATGTGGGCATGGGTTTTCTCCGGGTACTCCGGTTTGCTCCCACATTCCAAAAACATGCATGTTAGGTTAGCTGGAGACTCTAAATTGTCCATAGGTATGAATGTGAGTGTGAATGGTTGTTTGTCTATATGTGCCCTGCAATTGGCTGGCGACCAGTCCAGGGTGTACCCCGCTTCTCGCCCCAAGCCAGCTGGGATAGGCTCCTGCATATCCCCGTGACCCTAATTAGAATAAGAGGCATAGAGAAAAGATGGATGCATTGTAAAACATGATTAAAATGTTATAAGAGTCAGTTTGCAGGTGAAAAAAGTCATTTAACAATGAACCAGAAAGTTTTATGCTTTTTTTTTTTTTGACGAGGACGGGGACTTTGCACATATGTAGTAACATTGGAATTGGCAGTGGAGCCTATGGAAGCCCGTTTCCGCCACTGAAAGAAAAAAAAAATCTCAATGGTAACTCATAATTATGAGATAAAAAGTCAAAATTATGAGATAAGAAAATCATATGTAGGAGATACAAACTACAAGCGCAGTTTGTATCTCATAACTTTGACCTTTTATCTTTTAACTGTCAATTTTGACCTTTTATCTCTTAATTATGACTTATATTGAAATTTCGACATTTTATCTCAGAATTTTGAGTTTTTATCTCATAATTATCTTATAGTTATGACATTTTATCTTATTATTTTGACTTTTTATTTCAGGCTGTAATTCTGATCGGGATATTTTTTTTCTTTCATTGGCGAAACGGGCTTGCATAGGAGCCTTTCAAGTGGAATACCTTAATTGCGTAGAGGTTCCACTGTAGCTAAGTTTATCCGTATTTATTATGTATTGTCGTTTTTGCAGTTTTATCCCGCAGTAATGTTTGAAGCGCTCCTCTTTATTTTAATATGCAGTTGTATCTGTTTATTTTTTTTTTACCACTTTAATCATTGAAATACATTCTGACACGCAGTTAAGTGACATCCCACTATAATAAAAGTGTGAACCCATTATATTGCAAGTTCTAAATGAAAACACACACACCAGAGCCTTTAATTTCCCCAAGCTGAGCAAGAAAAGCACCCCAATGACCCTGCTGCACCCCTACTAGTATATGCTTCAGCTACTTTAAGAGTAGTCAATAATGTACTCAGGATACATCTGAAGTTTTTCAAAGATGACAAAGATCTTTGGGTCGTTGACGTTATCAACACAACTATCATAAAGGGCTGTGCTCTTTCCTTTAGGTGGGGGTCGGACATAGCTGCTTTGTCCCTGTGTGTAGTCCCCTACCAGGACCAGAGCCACAAACATACTCTTGTTCACACCATCTCTGGCTGTGGCATAGCGGTGTGAGTACGAGGCCTCTTTGGCAAAGTAGCTTCCTGTCAAGACAAGTCAGTACCTAAGCAGTCATGCTGCGTTCTACGTTTGAATGTCATCATACATTGTAACTCAACTTTACAATTATCGTGTATGAATGTACCTTTGCCGTAGGCGGTGCCGTGGACGCCGCTCATCCTCCAGTCGAAGTTTTGCTCACAGATGGCTTCAATCAGGGTCTCACTTGTCCCGTGGAACAAGTACTGCTCATTGACAGGTTTCCCTCCATTTCTCTTCTTCATCTGCTCTCTCTGCCTGAGTGCCAAAAGACATTTTATGTCCACTGAAACAACTGACATCTAAGCAAGATGACATAAAAATACTCTGAGATTTCTTTCTTACCTGGCAGTTCATGTAAGTAACATGTACTCAAATCCAATATACCGTACACTTTTGACATTTCACTCTCCAAAACACCATTTTACTTGTTTCAACCATTTTGCCAAGTGAAATTACACTAATCCCTCGTTTATCAAGGTTAAATGGTCCCAGACCTGACTGTGATAGGTGAATTTCAGCGCTGTAGGATTCCTTTACAGTAGACATAGAATATTTTCATAGTTTGTGACCATTAATAGAGCCCTCTAGATATGAAATAACACCCCTAAAGTCAACTTTACACTCCTATTACCCAATATTGTAGACATAATAACAGAAAATTTAACAGTTAAGACTCATATTTGCGTGTGTTGCTGTAAATGCGATCCCTAGGGGAGTTGACTGGGGTGGCGGACAGGAAGTGACGTCGGTAGTTCAGAGTATAGTTTTATCTTGGCGTGGATTACGGCCGCAACAGTAGCTCATGTTTTGATTAGGGATGATTGTGCCTGTCGTGAGATACAGTGTTTCCTCATTTATCGCGGAGGATAGGTTCCCAAAATAGCCCGCAATAAGTGAAATCTACGACATAGCCAACTTAATTTTTTTTTACAATTATTATATATGTTTCAAGGCTGTAAAACCCCTCACCATACACTTTACACACCTTCTCAGACAGGCATTAACATTTTTCACATTTGTCTCTTGTTTAAACACTCAAAAACGTTCAAACCTTCGTTTGAATTTTAATGATCAACCTACTGGTCGGACACAAGAAATGATTAAGTCACTCCCCTGACTGTGTCTTTCATCCTGGCGCCATTCCACTTTACTGTAGCGTTTTTGTATCCTTGTTCTTGTTCCTTGTAGCTTGAAAATGCTTAATGTAGGCATTTGCTTAAATGTGCATTGTTTTGACGAATAGGCCACAGTCAACAACGGACAAGCGCCAAGTGGCGAAGGTCCACTGTATTTTGCTTATTTTAAGTAATATATCTCAGTTTTACTTAAGATACTTAATATATATTACTTAATATACGTAACATAGTAGGGAAAACAACTGTCCTGTGAGTCAAAAGCAAAAACTATTTTGACCTTGAATTCAGATACTCAGTTTTGCTTAGACTTTTTGAAGTGTTATGTGTCTGTTAATGATCAAGCTCTGTGATATGAGATTTACCACTGAAAGGCAGTCCACAGAGATGGATTCTGAATCCTCCTGATGCTCTTGATGGTACTCTTTGGCATTGTTGCCTTGAACAAACATTCAATCTTGTGATACTCGGTACACATGGGGAGAGGAACGAACTGACAGAGTGGGGAAGAAGAAACGTGTTATTAAACGTTAGCCAAGTTATTAAAATTTGTCTGGCCGAATTCAAACATCTCAGCATTAAAGACACCTTGTATCCGATGTCAGGCAGGGCTTTCTTGGCCCAGTATTCGGGGAATTCTGCTTTGAGGGAACTGGAGCTGTGTGACAATGCATTAATGAAGTCATACAAAGTCATACAAACAACTACTGTTAGAAGAAGGGACATTTACACAACACTATAGTATAAAACAATACAGGTCAAGCCAATAGTTAGCAATGCAGTGTAAACATGGGTGCATGTACTTCATATACAAATAAAAGCAGGGTCTCTGCAGGTTTCAACAAGTAAGACCATAATGAATATGATTTAAGACCAATTTCACATCTGAACTGGCATAAAAGTACAAAAATAAATTGCTTGCCAAGTATACTCCTGATCAAAATTTGAAGACCAGTTGAAAAACTGCATGAATTTACATTTTGCACTGTTAGATCTTAAGGAGGTTCTAAGTAGAGCTTTAAAATGCAAAAGGAAGAAATTGGAGTGAGACACACAAAAAAAAATTAAGGAAGCAATTTATTGCAAACAAGCATTAAAGTGAAATAAGCTGCTCATCAGCTGATTGATCAAAAGTTTAAGACACAGCCTTTAAAAGCCGAAATCTTGACAAAAATGTGGATTGAATGTGATTTTGTGTCAGGATTTCACACTGTCATTATCTCTTGATGGCAAAGGCAAAAAAGCTTTCCCTCTTTGAACGCGGACGGATTGTTGAGCTGCATAAGCAAGGCCTCTCGCAGCACGCCATTGCTGCTGAGGTTGGATGCAGTAAGACAGTCATTTGAAAATCTCGATAGAACCTCAATAGAGCGAGTGAACACTGCAATTCAAAAACATATCTTCTTCAAAAGACCCTGTTATGGAACAAAAAAGTCAAGTGGTACACCCACAAATATTTACAATACAATATGTAATAAGACATGACTTATTGTGTTCTGTGGCAACTTTGATGCCTTTCTCCTCCTTTACCTTCCTAGCATCCAAAATGCGTTTATACTGTATTTGTAAAGGTGTTTCTTCATAGCAGTCAGTGAAATGATCGCAAGGCGGTGGTCCATATTACATACAAAGAAATTAACACTTGCTTCGTTCTCCTCACATCCATAGCTCTACCCGGGGGCTGCTCACAGCATGTGTCCGCTTACAAAGCACCTCGCCCGGGTCATGGCAGGTGGCTCACCCCGCTGCATCATCTGGTTCTCCTGGCCTCCACAGCTCCACCCGGGGCTGCTCACAGCATGCGTCCTATTACAGAGCGACATCCTCGGCCACGGCGGGTAGTTCACTCCGCACTATACTGTGACGTTCTCCTGACATCCACAGCTGCACCCGGAGCTGCTAACAGCATGTGTCCGCTTACAACAATGCACTTTCCCCGACGGCCACGGCGGGTGGCTATCGTACTTGCTTCGTTCATTGTAGTCTAAACCTTCGTCTTTTGTAGAAGCAAACAAACTTGCAGTATCACTCGGACACTGAACAGCCAGCGGCAACAGAGCGTTTTGGCATGGCTACTATTTGAATGAAAAATATACCGAACAAAGTCTGCTAAGATGTCACTTCCCGAAATCCGGAAACGCCCCTTTCCGAGATGGCTATCAATTTCCCGCCACGTACTTTAAATATAATTTTTTATTAATTTAACATTAGATTTCAAAAAACGACTGACGTAGCCCACAATTCCAAACAATACAGAACATATTTAAGCAAAGTTGAAAAATCATGTCAGTGACCCTTTAATGCTTGTTTGCACTCCCATTTCTTCCTTTTGGATTCTGAAGCGCTACTTAGAACATCCTTAAGATCCAACAGTGCAAATGTAAATTCTTGCAATTTTTCAACTACTCTTAATATTTTAATCAGGAGTGCACTACCATAAAACCCAAATGTGAGAGTAGACTGCAGCATTCATTCCATTGTGCATCAGTCTATGCTAAATCTTAATACAAAATCAGGAAATACTTTTGTCTGATGTGCAATTTCCCTGCTGTGGGATTAATAAAGTACAATACAATACAATACAATACAATAATAACGTACAGAGCTGCTATTCTATTGATGCAAGAAAAAGTTTTGAGGCACATCCAAGAAAAAAGTGTAGACACTGGATTTTGTCTGTCGGCCCCTAAGAGGAATAACATCTTAACGTGTGATGGAAAAACGTACCGCTGCCGCTTGTCCTCCACATCATGCGCTGACACAAAGCAAGGCCTCCTCCTGACCTCCCGCTTGGTCAAATATTTGACATTTTGCTGATACATCCTCTGAGTTCCTGCTTCATCACCGCTGAAGTGCATTACATACTGTTGGTCGCCAGCAGAGAAAGAAATCTGTGTAGTTTGGTCCGCTGCGTACATTTTCTCCAAAGTTTCAGAAGTGAGGCAAGCCGGCTTGTTGACATCACTCTGAAGAGACATAAAACGACAATGAGGGAAAGACTTTCAATGTAATGTGTTTGACGAATCCCCTCAACTTTTAACTGCAAACACAACGCCTGCAACTGTGACTAACCTGGCCAAACTCTTTCCATTTACCATTGTCATCCTTCCAGTACCAGACCCACTGTGTTGTGAGAATGAAATGAGGGGGCTTCATGACAGAGGAGGCTGTAGACAGGCGACGCACTTCAGAGTCTTTGTATGTCATCCTCATGAAGTCCACTAGTCTGCTGAAAGAAAGTGAAAATATGATTAAATTACAATTTGTACATCAGCAGGGTCCACATTTTTAAAAATACATCATGTATTGCCTTTCTATAATAATGACAGCTTGTACGAATCTACCCAAAATCTAAGTTTGGTAAAGACATGTCTAAAAAGGGGGCCGCACGGTGGTCTAGTAGTTAGCACGTTGGCATTTCTGTGTGGAGTTTGCATGTTCTCCCCATGTGCGCGTGGGTTTTCTCCGGGTACTCCGGCTTCCTCCCACATTCCCAAAAACATGCAGGTGAGGTTAATTGGCGACTCTAAATTGCCCATAGGTGTGAATGGTTGTTTGTCTATATGTGCCCTGCGATTGGCTGGCGACCAGTCCAGGGTGTACCCCGCCTGTCGGCCGAAGTCAGCTGGGATAGGCTCCAGCATGCCACCGCGACCCTAATGAGGATGAAGCGGTATAGAAAATGGATGGATGGACGTCTAAAAAGGGAGGTGTACATAACAAGTGTATGTACGCAGATACTCTATATTGCTAAGTATTTGCTCAGCTGCTTTTACACACATTCCCTTCTTAATCCATCGGGTTTAATATGATGTTGGCCCACCTTCTGCGGCTTTAACTTCTCTGGGAAGGCTTTCTACAAGGTTTAGCGAACGCACAGTCGTGAGGTCAGACACTGACATCGGACGAGTAGGCTCGGCTCACAGTCTGCGCTCTAATTCATGCAAAAGGTGTTCTATCGGGTTGAGGTCAGCATTCTGTGTAGGCCAGTCCAGTTCTTCCACACCACACCAAAGTTGCCCATCCATGTCTTTATGGACCAAACTGTTTTTGCTGTTGTTTAATTGTATTTGTAGAATGTCCCATGGGCCAATAAAAAAAAAAAACATCCGCAGGCCACAAATGACCCCCGGTGTAGTAGCTTGGCTGTATTGTAAATTCTGCTGCTACATCAATACCTAAATGTTTTTATGTATTGTATTCGTTATGCTATGAACTATGCTTTGATTTGAAATACACAACTTTTTAACATTTTCTAGACACATTATGTATAGTTGTATAAAGTATCAGTATCCGATCGATATCGCCAACACCAGCCTGAATATTTATATCGTATCGGAAAAGAAATCTGTGGTATCGCACATCACTAATGAAAATGTCTTGGTCTCAATGGTTTTCATTGGGCCATTAAACTGAATGGTCTCAGGGCGCTCTGATGCATGTAACGTCATCCCTGAGGGGCTTCCGTATGGAAGGCTTTTTGAATTTCAACTAAACACAAAGCAAAACAGTTAATCCTCTGATTCTGGCAGAGTTTAAGTCTCGTAATAATGGGGACATCATGCACAACGGTGGTTCAAATTCACAAGTTTTTGCAACTATAGAGGGAAAAATTTTCCCGAAAATACAGGTGCCGTTCCAAAATTTAAGCATTTGACCTCAGGTTCCCTCATTTTCACGCCGGTTTTTGAACCTTTTTCCTTTGGAATGTATGTATGTATATATGTGTATTTAGTCATAAACTGTATTTCTGTAATAACAATTTTCTATCCATACAGAAGAGGTATACTGTCAAGAATCCTACAATAACAAGGGACTTTGGAGGACAAACTTGGTCCGGGGCATGACCTAAAAAGGCATCCGGTGATGAGGCTGTTCAAGAAACTTGGGGAAAGTGGAGCTACCCCTTTTATCATCATTGCTCTCGGGATCATTCTGACCCGGAATGATAGTACCCGTCTAAGGTCCCAGTCCCAGTGGGTAACTGGTGAAGTTAAGAGTTAAGGGAAACTATTTGCTATGATACAACATGTATATCTGCTGATATGATGCCATAAATATACCAATGTCATTAATAAATGTAAAAGACATGTATGGTTATAATGGGCAGACATTGAGGGTTGCATGGCAAAAAGGAGAGACACTCTACAATACGGCGGTGTCACATAGTGAAAAATGAAAGTATGTAAGGGCCACTTTGATATTTTGTAAAGCATATACTGAGAAGTTATTTCAAGAAAAAAATTGCATCACAGCTTTGGAATACAGGTGAAAAGGTGTATGATTAATATCAACTTTGGTCTTTGCGCTTTTTTTCACATTTTCCAAATACTTCTTAAATAATCATCAATCTTCTTTTCGTAACATTATGAAATTATTCCCATAATACTTTTACTTTTTCCTCAACCTAATTAAGAAATTACAAGTTTATTTGGTTTTGCGCTCATAATGGTATGACTTTAAAAAATAACATTTTTCCTTTAATATTTTAATTCTATGCGACTAAAATTATATTTTTTTTATTACGAGTTTATCTTCATAAAAATATGAGGGGTTTTTTCTCGTTTGAGTACAATTTTTCTTATAATATTTCTAATTATATTTTCTTGTAATACTGTGAATTACCATATTTGGACTTTATTCTCATAATATTATATAACTTTTTCCCCAACCAAATTTTCCAAAAATTGCAACTTTATTTATTGTTTTGTTTGTTTGTCTTAATATTGCGATAATATTTAAATGTATTAAAATGTTAAGACATCTTCGAGTATCATTGGAAGTATCCCGCCGAGTGTCCTGGTTTTCGCCAATCAAAATATGGTCACCCTTTCCTACCACAGTACAACTCCAGAATTCCCTGAGAGTGACCCGTTCTTTCCAAAAGCTTTGGACATGTGGAACTGTGAAATGATGATTCATGTGATGTATTCCATTGTAACCTTCATGCATGTTCAAATAAAATTTAACCAAACCAAGCCAAACCAAAATGTTTATAGAAGCAGTCTGCATGCCTAGGACATCGATTTTAAATACCTCTAGCCATCCAGGGAAGCAATTGGAACAACTGAATTCAATCATTTGTATGGGGTGAGTGAATACTTTTGTCAATATAGTGTACCTGTTTTTTTTTGGCCGCAAGAAGGAAAAATCAAGTGTTAGTGACTGGTCCACGCAGATTGACTCCTGTGCTGGGTCACAGTAGGCCTTCTCAATCGCCTCCATATCGGTCAAGTCTTTCCAGGTCACACCGTCACTGTCTAAAACCTGCCATCTATAAGGCAAGTGCCAGTGGTCATAGATACACTTGTCTGCCGGATTAGAAAAACAAACACATACACACGCAGATGACATTTTAGTCAGAGGTATTCACACAGGGAGACAAAATGTTTCTCTTCACTTCACATTGGTCTCAATCTCTACATCTGGGCTTTCACTGGAGGTGTAACGGTACATGAAATTAGGGCCCGAGTACGGTTGTGCAAAGGCCTTCTTGAAACTGCTATGTTTATGTTTATTATTACTTTATATTAAATATACTGTATCTGTATTCTGCTACATTTCTTTCATTTTGAAGGCCTTGCCATGCATGAAAAAACACCAAAATTTGTGTGTCAGGTTTGGTGAAAACTGGGTCCCGAACACAAACCCACAAAACTCACTCAGTAGTTCCCCCTTTAAATTTTGAAAAAAAAAATCTGCCCCTGCCACTTGTTTCACAGATCGTCACAAAATTTGGTGGTGACATCAATCATGAGAGGATGCAGAAGGAAGTCGTATGCGTGTGGACGGTGAAGACTAGTTGCCAGCAAATGACGTAACAATAATGTGCCGTTTTTTTTCCATATCAGAGAAGTATTATTTAATGTGTGTAATGGCAAACATTCCATTGCTGCTTTTAAGCATCCTGAAATGACTTATTGTGTGTGTAAGAATAAACATATGCCTATTTTCGCTTGACAGTGACAAACAAAAGTGCCATTATGGGCTTCGGATGACGCTACTGCTGCTGTTTTGCTCTGTAAAATGGCTACAACGCTCCCGCAAATGATGGCGATTAGGGACAAGACCCAATCGGACCTCTAGCTGGAGAACAACTTTCACAAGCATGTCGTTACTTTGGAAGAATGGTGTGGGAATGTTCACATGGCAAGAAGATCGTGATTGCATTTGACTGAGCTGCCTCGCCCGCACGCTGACAGCTTCCCTGTTATATATGCCTGTCTAGTGCTGCATAACTACTGCTGTGGAGGCAATTAAACAAGGACAATTTCCCAGACACACAGAATTATTTCAGCAATGATAGCATCACAGCCAATGGAGTTCTTTCTTGACCAATAAAATGAACTACACTTCACAGCATTGTAGTGATAATCAACATCTGCTACATTTGAATAATGAACATGTTTCATCCATTTTCATTTATATATTCAATAAATTTTGCTGACAAATGTGAAATTAACTACCGAAAAGTAACGCTACTCAGCTAGCAGTTCACATGTGTCTTCTCCTGTGAATCGCCATGTTTGGTTAAAACTGCCTTAAGAGTCCATGGCTGCAGCGCCTTTTACTTTGGCATGCGCATGACAGCCTGATGCATGTGCCTTCTCCGGGGAGGAAGAGGCAGCCGCTTCATGCCTGGTGGCCGCGCAGCTGTGGTCAATTAACATTTGTGGCAGATAAAAGGCCAGCGCCGCCGAATGTGCGGCGCTGGTTCATTGTTGTTATTGATATTACTAGTTTCCTCACCGGAGCTGTTACCTACATTTACCTACCTGTTTATGTGTCAACAGAGCGTTTTCCCCTATGTCTCTTGGTTTTGCTCCAGTCTTTTTGTGAATACATGTTAATATCTGTGCGCACAAATTCAAAATGGCCGCCAACCTGTCTATAGCGGCCACTTTTGCTGTTTCCCTTCAGTGGACGCTATAGACAGGTTTGACTGTATACAGAATACATACAAACAAATGAAGACAAATATAAAATGATTTAAATAAAACAAAAAATAATAATTTAAAAGTGCAAAAAAAAAAAGAAATGACTTAAATAAAAGTGTGAAAGAAAAAATAAATACAAAAATAAAAAATGACTTAAATAAAAGTGTAAAAAACACGAATGACTAAAGTGTAAAAAATAATTTAAAAAATTTATAAAAATAACTGACGTAAATAAAAATGAAAAAAAAACTTACATAAAAACAAAAAATAATTACAAATAAAAATGCTTTAAAAGTGTAAAAATACGTAATGATACATAAAGATGTCTTAAAAGTGTAAAAAATTCAATTATTAAAAATAAAAAAGGGCAAATACAAACATTAAAAAATAATGAAAATAAATAATCACTTGAAAGCACAAAAATAACAGAAACTAGAAGAGCACTCAGAGAGCGCAGACCTCCACCAAGCACCATAGTTCCTTCCATATTGTGATTCACACCAAAAAATAATAACCCTACATTTTTTTTGGATCAGTCTTTGATATTTTGTAGAACCTGCTGGAAACTTTCCCTGTATTTTTTTTCAAAGTGCTCTGACCTTTTTTGGTGGCGCTATATGCACAAATGCTGAAAATTGTCCTATCTTGCAATGTTAAAGAATCCTTTAAAAAAATTCATGGATCCAGACAGTGATCCGGATCACCCCCAAAACTTCTGCCATACTCCATTGCCGACAATTCCTGAAAATTTCATCCAAATCCATTCTGAACTTTTCACCTTACTTTGAACACAAACAAACAGACGATAAACGCCGGCAAAAACATAACCTCTGCGCTTGCGCTTGGCAGAGGTAATAAAAATAAAAAATAATGATGAATAAACCTGTAAAAAAAAAAATAATACTAAGAAATAAAAATGACAGAAGTGTAAAAATAAATAAATAAAAGTTTTAAAAAATAATAAATAAAAATGACTTAAATAAAAACATAAAAATAATAGAAATAAATTAATTTTAAATTGCTTAAATAAAAGTGTTAAAAGATAATCCAAAAAAATGACTTCAATAAAAGTGTATTGCTACTTAATGACCACTGGAACATGTGAGCCCCAGGTTGAGACTATTTGAGAACCCCTGCAACTAAGGAACAATAATCTCCTAAAAATCTAAAATATGAAATTAAACTAAAGTAAACTATTATGACATATTTGTTTCCTGACTGGTATGCAACCTACCTAAATGTTTGGTAGTCTACTAGTTTTTGATTTCATATTTACAAAATGTAGAAACGTTACCGCCAAAGCTGCAGCGTTTAGAGATGAAGAAGAGGCAGATGTCCTTCCTGTTGGGATCACTGGCAGGTTGAGCTGTCCCCACAGATGGAGTTGGTTTGCTGCTTGGAAGGTGCCGAGCAGGACCTCTCAAAGCCCCTTGACCATTACGACAAGACGTGCATATTAAACCAAAGGCGATGACCAAATGATCACGTTCAGATTACCTACCCGCAGAAGCAGAAGCTGGGCTCTGATGATCAGTGATGATACATTTATTTTTGTAGATTTTTGGAAGTTTGTTAACCATCTCTTGACTACATTTTTCAAAACTCTTGTGTGACTTTACATCCATATTGTGGCTTCTGCAACAGGAAGAGCCCAGTTTGCAGGCTCCCGCGGTCAAATGGGGCTGGCAAATGTGAAGCTTGGTGCATGCAGAAGCAAACTTGCACGAACCGTGCTGGCCCTTGCCCATATTGTAGTGTGAGCATATCTAGAAAAAGGCAAAGACTGTGAGCTTGGCATGGCAATAAACATATCCTGTATTACATGTGCATCTTCCTCTCTTCTCTAAGGACTTTCTACAAGACCTTGGACTTTTGTCTGTTTGTGGGGTCAGAGTTCACTGATGTTGGACCCCAGAGACTCACAATCTTTATTCAAGTTCACCTCCACTGTGTTTGGATGGGCTTGAGGGTAGGGATGAGGCTGATCTGATCCAGTATCGGAATCAGGTTCTGATACCAGTATAATTCATCAGAAATTGCTGATACCATGTAGCTAAAAGAATATCAGCAAATCTTTATATTATTCTGGAATATAGAAGCATACAGAAGCAAACAGAGCTCCGGTATCAAAATTGTATCGTATCGGCAGATATCCAAATTGAGTGCATTGGGTGCATCCCTAGTCGAAGGTTCTGAGGTTCTTCCACACCAAACCCATCCAATTATGCCTTTACAGACCTTGCTTTTTCCACGTGGAACAGAAAAGGCTCTTCACCAAGTGGTTCCCACAAGGATGGACGCGCACACATACCTCATTCTCCCTGTAACACCTACCTCAGGGAGCAGGTAGGGATCATTCTGTAGTAAGAGCTGGAACAGCTGTTTATCTGTCAGGTGTTGGAGGTTGAATTTATTCAACAGTGCTACATTGTGTGGCCCGGTCAACCCATGTGGATTTTTACACCTGAACCTATAAAATGACATACATGCAGCATCCTCAGTAAGGACGTTTTGTGATAAAAATACATTAGAAATAATGTAAATCCAATTAATTTGTTCCAGAAAGCCCAAAATGTTAACACAAAACACATTTTTATAGTTTTGCATGCGGAAAATTATTCAAAATGCATATGAATACAAAAATCCCTTGTTTATAGTGGTTAATTGGTTCCAGGCCCGACCTCAAAGTAGATTTCCTTATTTTATAAATCTAATATTTATCTAGTTAGAGCATAGAAAACCTGTTTATGATCTTGTAAATACACTGTTTTAACTTTAGACCCTTCTAGACATGGAATAATACCCCTTTATTCACCTTTACACTCATGTTACCCAACATAGTAGACATAATAAGAGTAAATGAGCCATTTAAGACATACGTAAGACTTGTGCTCGTGTGTGTTGCTGTAAATATATTCCGTTGGCGCAAACAGGAAGTGACGTCGGAGGTTGAGAGTTGAGTTTTAGCTTGCCGTGGATTCCGGCTGCAACAGTAGCTCGTAGGCCTGTCACGATAACAAATTTTGCTGGTCGATAATTCTGCTATAAATTAAGGACGACAATCGATAATTTCAACCTTTTTTTTTTTTTTTTTTACACCATATTATCATTAAGTTTATCATTCAATGATCACTGTGTCATGTCACATTTGAGCCACTAGATGGTACTCAAGTGTAGCGTATCTGTGTGAGGCACAAACGATGCCTACTATAGCACTTACAAATCGCGGGGGCGTCACCACTTCACATACCCTGCGCATCGCGAGCTCGCGCCGACCGGCACTATACATTCACTCCGCCGATCAAACGCCCCAGCAAGCGCCAACCGCCACTAATTCAAAACTGCAATGAAAGCCTGTTGTTCTGGTGCTTCTGTGTCTCATCAAACATTACAGTAACATTACTGACACCTAGTGACCAGTGTAGAATACAACATATCATCACAACATACTGTATTTGAATGAGTCTTCTGAATGCCTTATATTTGTAATTTAGTTCATTTAGCCATTTTCATGCTTATATGCTACCGTAATTTCTGGTGTATAAACCGCTACTTTTTTCTTAAACTTTGAACCCTGCGGCTTATACAGGCCATATACATGGCTAAGGTCCAATCTCGTGACATCCCCTTTACTTCAGAACTACTGCTAATCGTTTAAGTACTGTGCCGCACGCGAGTCAGCGAGGAAACGGTAGCTCTTTTTTTGGCAGGAGCCAATCACGAGCTATCAGTGAACTCACGAAGAGCTTGTCAACCGATTGGAAATCGCAGAAGGTCATTACTCAGTCTGACTCACGATGTCATCTTACAAAGAAAGCTAAACTCATCACAAGCAACTTAACACTCAAAAGGTAGCTAGGAAATATATAACACAAGTACCAATACAAGTTTAAAAGAAAATAAAAAATGAATATTTGAATGTTTCCCATCATGCATTTCGTCTAAGCAAAGCATTTCATTGGTGCCTGCCGGGGCGCTGCAACAATGATGTTGGGCTCCTCTGGCTCCCTCTGGTGGACAGAGGCAGCACTGCAGCACCTCGGCAGCCATCCATCCATTTATCCATTTTCTATGTCACTTGTCCTCTAATGGAATGCTTTGCTCGGCTGAAATGCATTATGGGAAAATGTTAAAATAGCTGTTTTTGTTATTTTTGTTATTTTAAACTTGCAAGTACCTTGCTACCTTTTGAGTGTTAAGTTGCTGTGTGATGAGTTTACAGTTCTTTGTAAGTTGTCACTGTGATTCAGCCATTTTATGACGTGGACATGTGCGGATTGTAGTCCGGTGCGTTTTATATACCGAATGTACGAATATGTTTTTTTGTCTAAAATGTGATAGTGTGAAGCCGCTAAATTTGAAGCACGATGTGGTGAAGGGACGACTGTATAAAGAAAGTATTGTTTGATTTAGAAGTCCTTGAGGTTGTCTCAGCTGAGCTTCTTAAAAGGCACGCAGCGTTATATGATGGGACCAATATAATGATTATGATGAAAATAGTAGCCAATAGCCAATAGCAGTTTCAATTCCTTTTGTGTAGTTAATTTTGCACCATTGACTTTATTTTGCGCAAACAATTGTATGTAGTAAAAGGGAATACTTAATTAGTATAATATAATTAATTATTTTGTTGATATTGTTATATCGTATTCATTTTGTTGTTTATAAATTGTTCACAAATAAGCATGTGTTGATACAACTATATTTTAGCTTGCTTTAAATATTTTATTGTGATTACAATCATGATCAACAAATTAAAAGGCAAAAAAAAACGTATTGGTATCTGTATTGCCAATACTGGCCCTGTATTAACCTCTACTGATGACTCACAATCCATACTAGCACACCAACAATCTAAATGGGATGTGTTTTCTAAACGCTCGCGTCCTTCCTGCTATGAACAAACTTTGTTATCTAAAAAGAAAGTGATTGTACATACCAAGATAAATTTGCATGAAGAGGTTTTTCCTATTTTTACCTAATTTGTCTATTGAGACGGGGCTTTGTTTTTGTACTTTTTAATATAACATTATATTATAATATTTTTTGTATCTGCTCATTAAGGTTTAAATAAAACCATTTAAATCATAAACATTTGATGTCATGTATTTTTTTTTTCTAACAACAGCCGAAATTTCCATTGCTGGTAGCTATAACGGTCACTACGTATTTGTTGTCATATATATCACAAAGCCAGTTGCTATTTAATAGTAGCCATTTTGTAAAACCATTACAATACAAACATGTAGTATTTACTCACCCAAACGCGCAGGTCCCCAAAACATAAAACTTGCACAGGTGCAAACTGTGGCATTGTGTACAATCGCTAGGATTCCTTTGGCAGATCCGTAGGGCAGTTTTAGCCACTATCACGCTGTCCGGGCTGAGTATTTGACCTGCACCGACAGCAAGCACGCCTGGAAGCACGGCTATTTGCTCATTTTCCAAAAACACTTGGCGAAGGATCGAGGCCGCGACAGTAAACCTCTGCTGCAACTTCTCACTCAGGCTCTTGAAGTCCATACTGCCCTGGTTGTCACACAGGGTCTGGATGATGAAGTTAGATACGTTGGAACTCATCTTCACTTGATTTCTCTCGGTAAATGAACTCGGTCAGTCTAGATCCAGAGCTGTACTGCTTTATGGAGAAATGAAAGTGAAACGCCTGCATAGGGTTACGCCTTCCTTCCCAATAATGTATTTCGCCAAATCACGGAAGTCGACACAAAAGTTCTCGTGGACGCCATACCAACATTACTGCACATTTGCGTATCGATCTGATCGCAGATAAATACAGCACAACTATTGCCGAGACCGATACTTTTTGTATTTTGGCTTTAATTTGTTGATCATGAGTATAATATTATACCCTAATAACCGATTCAATTTTATTGCATACAACTGTTAATAAATAAAGGCAAAACGACTGTAACAACACTACTTTTTGACTAAATACAATAGAAATACAACAGTTCAACAATATGAATAACAACAAAAACATACATTTCTAAAATCACACTAGCATGTACCGATACTGACGCTACCCGTGGTATCATTACACTGGATCGATTTATATCGATCCTCCCACCCCTTAGCAACCAGTGCAGTGTACCGTCGCAACCATGGAGGAAAAACTGTCCCTAATGGAGACGAAAATTCCACAGGAGCAACAAGAACTCGTCGACGCTCGTATTCAACAACTACAGTAACTCAACAACACTTAAATGGATAAGTGAAAAGAAGTGACATTTGTCGAATGTTGACGTTTAATTTCCGGAGCTTTAGCAACGGGAGAAGGACGCTGATGCTAGCTTAGCTTGTCGTCCATTTTTGAACGGTTTCATGCTAACCAGCTAAAATAGTCAAAGTTAAATAGTCTTGTGAGTAAACAGAGTAGTTTTCTTGAACATGTCACATAACTAATACATAATACGCACTTTATCTTACTTTAACAATTAATCACTGTGACTCAAGTGAAGCCCCCATAACGCAGACTTTAATCTTGTGGCCACTAGATGTTCCATTGCAGCACTCTTGGCAGAGAATGAGATGTTTGAACGTTTTATCTCCCGCCTGGACCCTCAAGGCCTGTTGTTGACCCCGCCTGAGAGTCTGGGAGACACCAGAACCACTCAGCTTGAGAGGGTGGTAAGCATGTGAAGACCTACAGCACTGGTGTCCAAAATGCTGCATTTTTGGAAAGGAGTTAGTTTTTTATTGGCACTCGGCATATGTAAAAATAAAGCAAAATAATTATTAATGAGATAATTTGTTAGCATTTGTAAGGTGCAAAATGTAACAAAGTGGCCCCAGCGTCCTTCAATTTTGAGTTTATTTATACATCCCTACACCAGTGGTGTCCAAAGTGCAGCCCGGGGGCCATTTACGGCACTCGGCCGTTTTTTTAAATTGGTTGGTCCCGTGTACATTCTAAAGATACACTACACACATGTATGTGTGTATTGCCTTGTCAGGGTCAAAGATGGGGGCGGAGATCTCAGTGCAACTTGCCCGATGGCCTTTTGCAACTGACGTTGGACCAGAAACTCAGCATAGCACAAAGGGAAGTAGCAGAGGTGATAAAAGAAAAAGAGAAACACAAAGATACATTTGAGAAAATTAAGGACAACTACAAGGTTCGTGCCGCAAAGTAATTAAACATTTAAAAAAAAAGAAACACACACACTCACCCACCACGTTTTCACCTCCTGTTACTGCCTTCAAGGCCTCCCTAAAAGAAACAGAGCAACAGCGAGCAGACATCCGCAGTGCCAAGAATGAACTGGAAGACAGACTAGTCAAACCAATGGTGAAGATGTCCAACATGAGAGGACCAGAGAAGGTGCTCCAGTACATCAGGAGTAAGGTACATCTGTTTGCTTAACTGCAGAGCATACTGTATCAGGTACTTTTTAAAAATGAAAATATATATAACCTGTCTTGGTTAGTGCTTAGTCATTGCAGTACAAATGATCTGTATGCCTAAGTGTGCACTGGACTACAAACGGCATTGAAAACAGAACCTCCATAGCCAAAGTCATAATGTCAATAGTCATTACGTTTGTCATAAAAAAGGGTTAGATATTGTGGACGTATTTGCTTTTTTTTTACATATTCAGAGATGAATTGGTGCTATCCTTTCCCACGATCCCAGCAGGGCACACAGTGTGAGACTTTAAAACTGAAGATCCAAGCCCTGAAGGTGCAGGAGAAGAGGCTCCAGCAGCAGCTGCAGGAGAAGAGAGACATGGGAAAAGCAGGACATGAGGTGGGGAGGACATGATGTGATACACATGAATACACTTGCGTGATGTGAATTTGATGGTTGAACACTGTATTCCTTCTGTCTTGATGCATCCAGGACATTTTCACGGAGTACAGTGAGCCGATAATGGACATCAACCTCGGGGAGCTGCGGGTCAAACTTTTGCAAGCGCAGCGTGTCCTCAACTCTCACAAGGTAGCCCACACACATTAGTGCACACATTAGCTCCTGGTGTTTAACAAATGTGTGGACAGGAGATGCTTCAGGGTGTGACCCAGGAGTCCATAGAGCTGAGTAGTGACATCACCAGAAGGAAGGAGATGCTGGAGAAAATGGAGGAGGACATGCTGCGTGCTGAAGAGGTTGTGGAACACATGTTGGGACGAATTACACTTCTGCCTATGCCATGGGGGTCCAAACTTTTTCCACTGACGGCCTCATAATGAAAAATGAAAGAATGCAAGGGCCACTTACTAAAGCAATACATATACATATGCTAAGATGTTTTTTATATATACATGTATATATGTATATATATATATATATATGTATACTGTGTGTATATATATATATATATATATATATATATATATAAAATCAAGAAAAAAACACATCTCAGCTTTGTGATACAGGTGAAAAAGCCTATTATTAGTATGAACTTCGGCCTTTGGTATTTTCTTTCCACATTTTTGCTGTTTTCTTTTAAAACTTCCAAATATTTCAACTTTCTTCTCAAATAATCTTTGTAAATTTAATTTTCAAAATATTTTGACTTTATTGCCATAATATTATATCTTTCCTCAACATAGTTTTCCAACTTTACAACTTTTTTAGTTTCGTTTGTTTCTCATAATATTAGATGTAAAAAAAAATGCTTATTTTTTCTTCAGTATTTCAATTTTTTGCTCCTAAAATTACATTATTTTTCCTCATAGTATTACAAGTGTATTCTTGTAAAATTGCGACTTTTTTCTCGTTTCTCTTTTTTTCCCCACTGTTAGTTAGTTTGACTTTATTCGTGTAATTATAGCTGTTGTTTTTATTCATTTATGAACTACCCTCAGTCCAGAAACATCCATGTTAGAGTGTTTGAGTGTAAACGGTTATTTATACAGTATGTGCTCTCCCTACACGTAATATTTAACATGCATGTTCCTAACGTGTTAAGTGTTCATTGTGGCTAAATAAAAATACATTACAATGAGTTGGTGCAGACATCATTGTTTTGCATTCCTTTTTTATAGCGTTTCCTTATCTGAACCCCAACTATTTCTTCTTGCAGGAGCGTTTGAAGGCTGAGGGTCTCAACAAGCAGCTGCGCCACCAGATGTCAGAGCACCAGGCGCCTGACGTTGCCCAGTACATGCACGTCAAGGACGAACACAAGAAGCTGCAGCAGAGCGTCCACACCTGGCAGAGGAAGGTTGGGATTGCTGAGGTAAGGGGGGGTTTTGGCATAATGCATTGTTGTTGTACTCTATTTGTATTTTGGTATACCAACCCTTCTGCTCTGCCCAGATGACCTCAAAGACTAAATCCCGGAGCAAACCCAGAGGCACTCCAG
Organism: Dunckerocampus dactyliophorus; assembly: GCF_027744805.1. NCBI lineage: Eukaryota > Metazoa > Chordata > Actinopteri > Syngnathiformes > Syngnathidae > Dunckerocampus > Dunckerocampus dactyliophorus. The sequence goes on from NC_072823.1 coordinate 5,977,234, forward strand.
TAAACAGTGCAGATGTTGGAACATTGAAGCTGCCACAAATAGCACAGGATGGCAGAGTGTAGTGTCAGATGATTTTAGAAATTAGAAAAGAACCTCTCAGGTTCATAGCTATTTCATTAAAATTCGACAACTGCTTTTTTAAATTATCCTGTTAAATATTAGTTGCTTGTTTGGGTTTCAAATTTTCAGAAATCTTTGATGGAAACCTTCAAAATTTGACATTTTTTTATGGCAATGACAATGACAATGATGCTATGAGTTCATAAACTTTACAAATATAATTTGCGATGATGGCTGAATAATTTTGTGCAAGCTAATAACAGAAATGAAAACAAAAATATAACTATAAAAGATCATGTTTTATCTTGATTTATTTCAGAATATAACTTTTTTTGTGTGTTAATTGAACAACAAAAACAATGTTGAATTGCAGTATTGTATTGCAGTATTCCCTATGACTCTATTGCATTACTCACATTTTCTTGTGTAACGTGTAGCTATATTAACATCCAGATTGAGGGTTTGAACCACCATTGGAACATCTGTTTGTGTGGCTTCTTCCCACACACCTAAAACATGCATGTCAGGCTAAGCGCTACATCGGGGTGTCCGACGTGCGGCTCGGGGGCCATTTGGAGCTCACGGCACATTCAAAAAAATCTAATTTAACAAGAAAACAAAAAAAAAACAAACAAGAATACAATCCAAATATTAAGAGAAAAAACTTGAAATCTAACGCTATGTCATAATTTTACAAGAACATAAATGCTGAAAAAAAATGTCATTTTAGTAGCAAAGTTGAAATATTAAAAAAAATATATTTTACAAGAATCAAGTATTAAGACCAAAAAACAACAAAGACGTATTCTAATGGGAAAAAGCTGTAATTTTATGAGAATAAACTTGTAATATTATGATGAAAAATAATGTTATCTTAGTAGCAGAGTTGAAATATTACAGAATTTTTTTTTTAAGTCATAATTTTATGAGAAACATTAGGTTGTGGGAGAAAGTTACATTATGGGAATAAAGATGATTTAAGAAGAATGTTGAAATATTTGGAAAATGGAAAAAAAAACAAGTCCGATGTTCATACGAGTAATACCCTTTTTCTTGAACAAAATACCAAAGTGGCCCTTGCATCCTATCATTTTTCAGTACGCGGCCCTCTGTCGAGCAGATGTTTGGACACATCTGCTCTACATTGTACATATAAAAGACAATTAAGCAAAATGTGATGCAAATGCCTTCATTCAGAGTGAAGATCTTTCCTTTCATGTTGCAATATAGTGAATAAAACAGCAACTTCAATTCAGTCATACGCTGCGCAATAACTCCACCCCAGACTGGACAAACTATTTCATTTATTAGAAAGAAGTCCCTTGAGGACCTGTTATGATGTTACATGCCTTATATACAGTTACGTACGTCAAAGTGCAGTGGGTGATCCGTTTATTTCAATACCAACTTTAACTCCGGAGGATGGCATCATGACTGTACTTGTATGAATGTGTCTTACTGCAGCATATCTGCTCCGTACACAGCGATTGAATGAATGAATGAATGAATGTCCGGAAACATCTTAGAAGGCACTTTCACAAGTACACAGTACAGTTCTACTGTCATTGTCATTACAGTACGATGAAAGCACACTTTCTTATACTGCTTGCTTAATTATTCTACATTATTTGCTCTCTAGGTATCAGTCAGTTCTAATTTGAAACAAAAACATTTTTATAAAAACAACAAGTTAGTAATTCAGAAATCTATGTAGCTTTTGATGAATACACACATGGCGTAAACCTGCAGTTAGAGAGCATTGCAAATTCAGTCCAATTGTTTGTAGTGTTCGGATGAACATTTCCAAAACAACCGACAGAGATTTAAATATACAAATGACGCACACACACAGATTGGAACTCACATCTGCTTGCTGACTGGCACACGAGACCCCTCGACATGCCAGAGCTGTCACACACACACACACACGCACACACACACACGCACACATGTCCTGGCACACAGGAAGGGATTCGGAGTGTTTTCGTCCCGTTCTCATCCCAGCATGGAAGATCTTGACAGGGAGCTGTCATCTTTAGGTCCACGGCAACCTTCCAGTGAGTCCTTTATTACTATACAGTACATCTTTTGGAGAGTCCACGTCCATGCTTTGGCTAAATGGTGCCAACTAAGCTACGCTGTCTTCCACAACCTGTGTGCATATTTCATATTTACTTCAGGAAGTGTAGATGTAAAAGTATCATGCTGCTCATAAAGTAGTGGTTTTCTCCAACTGTTGACGCAATATACACAGACTAGGTGATGCAGCACTAGAGTACTAGAAAGTCAAATCTGGTCACAGCAGCTTTATGATGGCAACTTGTGTGTGTAAAATATGTTAGAGGCAGTTGACAACACCTTTCCTTGGAGCAGCCAGCTAATCCGTGAGAAACACGTGTTACATGCACCATGGTGTGTTAGTTGTCTTTCACCTAACTACTACTATGCAACATTACGGGAAGCCTTTGTGATTTGTTGTTGGTGTTCATTCTAGACGTATCAACACAAGAAGTTTTGTTTGGCTACCTACGAACATTAATTCCAGCAGTCCATGGTTTGAAAACTGTGACTGTAGTATCTCTGCTGCATGCATTGTGCAGCCTCTGTGGAAGTTGTTTTCATTCCCAAAGCTTACATGGTGCAGGATTTGTCCAATGGATCCTGAGGGGACGTAGCGGGAGGGTGCGGTATCTGACTGGACTTGGGCACGACCATGGGTTTGGGTCTCAAAGCGGGCGGCTTGAGCTGCACTCCCATGCGGGGCGTCACCGCGGGTTTGAAGGTGCTCATGGTATCGCTGGAGGCGCTGGTGCTGCGGCGGAAAGGCGGTTCGGTGTTTGCGGTGGACCTCAATATCACGCCGTGGATAGGCGGGCCGAGGGACTCGCTGGAGCTGGCTGGAGTGGGGCCCCCGCTGCTCCCGGGGGTTTGCCGCTGCTCCAGGGTGTCCAGCACCACGTCGGGGGCGTGCTTGGCCGAGCTCTGGCGCTCTAACTCACGCAGCTCATTCAGAGCGGTGTTCATTGTTTCTTCTATGTCCTGTGGGAATAAAAACACGTTCATGATGAGAACGAGGGGGAGGTGGTGGTGGTGATAATAATGACGTGACAGAGAGAATGTAAACACCCAGCATGCATTGCACATTCTAAAAGAAAAAAAACAAAAAACATTTAACTTTGCATGGGTATCCTCTCCTATGCAAGGCTTTGTTATGCAAAGTATGCAGAGAAGATATGGTGGTGAGAACATGCTTTGCCAAGCATAAGTTCTCCCACTAATCCTAAAGCATCATACATCCTTTGTCTATGCCACTTGTCCTCACTAGGGTGGCTGGGGTATGCTGGAGTCTATCCCAGCTGACTTTTTGCAGGAGAAGCAGGGTACACTCTGGGCTGGGCTGCATCCCTTTGGTTTGAACATGACCACTTCTAGTTCTACTATATTTTTTTTTTTTTCAGTCTTCCGCTATGACCCTATTAACAAGAGGTCACAAAGGCTGGAAACCCCTGATCTATGATTCGTGCATACCATAAAGCACCGTGTATAAACCGCACCCGTGTATTAACCGCACCCCCATTTTCAGGCTCACGGCGGGGAAAAATTTTTTTAGTTCATAAATGCTTGCCAACTCTTTCATCTCAAATCAACATGCGTAAAGGTACTAAGCAATTTCAAAAAGAAGAAGAAAGGAGAAATCTGCCATCCATCAATTCATCTGCAATGGAATTACATAATGCTGCATTGCTTCAGTGTGAATTTGAATAAACTCCAATGTTTATTCAAGCATACACAAGCATTTTCAGCAACTGTACAGCAGAGAGCGCTAAAGTCAAAGCAACTGTCTGACCCACAGACGGCTTCCCAGATGCGCTTCTGGTCAATTTCTCCCGGTATTTATAGCCAAATTCTGGCCTAGCGGACCCAAGCGTCCACGAACTTGCGTCTAGCGGCGCCAAACTTTGGGCGTTGTTGGAGCGGTGATGAACTTTGCCGTGGCGGAAAATTAGCCGCTTGTAATATTTTGTGCAGCTCAAAACTTTGAGCGGTAGGAGGGACCATCAGCGGTGGCCGAGCGGATACGGCGTTGCCTTAACGGGGTCCAACTTCTGTTAAACGGTGATTAATTTTTTTCACCGCTCCAGGAACGCTACAGCAAAGTTCAGGCGGTGTGACTGGGCTTGTAGTACGAGTGATCTTCCACTGAAGCGTTGTAGAAGAGTTGTCTGATATTACTTTTCAGTCCGAGTCTGGTCACAGACCTGTCAGCGTGTATAAACCGCACCCCAATTTTTTGCTTCTTAGGAGGTGAAAAAAAAGTGTGGTTTATACACGGTGCTTTACGGTCAGTCCCATTTGCAGATTGCAAATATATCTAACAAGGGTTATTATTGTGTAATGTGGACTAGTGCACATAATGTGTGAAGAAAAGCCCTCAAGTCAAGCTGCTCTCTTGCGTGTAGTTAGCACACAAAGACACGGTAGCAGAAGACAGGGACTGACTAGGTTGTTACAGGGCGGGGCGGGGCTTTGACGGTGGAGGGAGCTGCGGTCACGTCGCCGCTCTTCCCGCGCTGACCTGTGCGATGGTCTCCGGGTCCAGAGGCTTGCCACCGTGGTGGTGATGGTGGCGGTGGTGGACCTCACTAAAGCCCGTGTACTGGCCCGATGAGGTGGAGCGGCGGATGGGTGGGCTTTCCATCTTCTTCAGGGACTCATGGCGACTGATGTTGGTCAGGCTGCCGTGGCCGGTGCGGCGCCGGCGCTCTGGGCTATCCACGGGCAAATGGTTGCGACTCCGCAGCATGTCACGCGGACTGAAGTGGCCTAGGACTGGGGAGCCCATCTCGGGGGTGCCTCCGTGTGCAGGGTGACCCTGCTGGGAGGGATGGACCTTACAGTGGACATCGCTGGGGCGGGCAGGAGGGCGGCGTGATGGTGGATCTGACCTTTTTCTGTGCCTGCTGGAAAAGGAAATGAAGAGGAAACGGCTCTTTAACACTGTCACACGTGCTAATCGTTTAGAAAAAATAGCTTATGACATCTATGGTCAATTCACAGTCTCCAATTAGCTTAACATGCATGGTTTTGGAATGTGGAAGGACTAGAATAGCCCTCATTTTCACAAGATTACTAAAATAAAACAATGAAGATGTAATTGCAATTGAAATTGCACACAAGGTGCTTTATAAAGGGCATACGTCACTGTCCAAATACTTGTGACTGAAATAACCAACACTCAAATATGGAGCAGAGCAGGATGGAAAGAAAAACAACTGCAGTAACTATTAGTAGCCTGCAGGGGGCGCAATCAGCTTTAACAAGTTACACTGGAGTGAGAGGTACTGCAACTAAGCCACATCACTACCAACTCACGCAGTATTTATGATGACTAATAATAATACATGTTAACCTAAATATGCAAGACTGGAATAGTGTGAACTGTGAATACTTCAAATAGAAAGGCTCAACAGCAAATGTGAAGCAGAGGCAGTGTGGTGAGGGAATGAGTGTGTGTGTGCATGTGTGTAACACGTTTCAAGGTCATCAAATGTAGCAATGAGGAAGTAGAAGAGCCGGGGAGACAAAATACACGCACATGACAAACTCCTGCTGACAAAAACACTTAATGTGCAGCACCATTACCAAGAGGAATTGTCTGGTAGAAGGAGTCTTATCTCTCTAACACAGGGGCATCAAACCCGCGTTCACCGTGAGCCACTTTGCAGTGTTGGTTACCCTCAGTGAGCAGCCTGTGAAACCACATTAATGTATAATCACCTCATGATATTATTACACATTTTGATTATTATCGTTTTTGTTTTGTATTGTTTTACCAACAAACTTACATTGAAAGAAGTCAAGGTGCCAAGCAAAAACTATTGTATTATTCAGTTTAAATGGGGTTTGACAACAAAAAAATACGACACTCCAATTGCATGCAGTAACTTGACAGAACGAATACTTTTAGCAAGAAAAATTGTCTTTTTGATTTTTTTTTTAACAATATAAGCATGTTTACAACGTAAAACAAAATAGAATTTCATAATCGGAGGAAGATGGCTAGATTTTGTTTTTTTAATACTAAAAATGTATATATTTTTAAAAATATGTGTCATTTTGATGTGCATTATTTCTGGGCCTTTTATAATTATTTTTTAAACTAATATAAACATATTTCAAAAATTTAAAATAAATAACATTTCAAATAACGGAAGAAGTTGGATGTAACCATAAAGTTAAAATATATATCTGAATTTAAAAAACTAAAAATTACTCAGTTATTTAAAAATGACATGTCTTTTTGACGTGCATTATTTCTGGGCTTTCTTTTCCAAATCTGGCCCCTGGGCCTTGAGTTTGAGACCTGTGCCCTAAGAGGTGATTAGGCTACAATTGGTGTGTACTGTGTACCTCACCTTAATAGCAGGAGGCTTGTTAGCGTCCAAATACAAATGTGTAAAATAACAGTACAATAATGAACAGATTCTGTGATAACCTTCCATGAACGTTGAACGAACAGAGTCCTGTGACACTGGGAGTTCTCCTACCAACCAAGAATGACGGGGAAAACAAGTATTTGATCATCTAATAATGTTGGAAGTTTACCCTCATGCAAAGATATGGTATCCTAACTGAGACAAAATATCGATTAAAAAAAACAACAACAAAAAAACCCACAAACAGGCTTACTGTATGTACTTGTGAAACACACAAATTAGAAGAAGCTTGGTGAGATAAACTGTTGGCACGCTATGAAAGAAATACACGATAACAGCAAATCGCCCTCAGTCTGGAGCTCCATGCAAGAGCTCACCTCTTGGTGTAAGGATGATTCTGAGAAAGCTGAGGGATCAGCCCAGAATTAAACATAGTTGGGACCACAGTCCCCAAGAAAAACAACGCTAACACACTTTCCTGTACTGGATTGAGATCCTGCAGTTCCCAGAAGGTCCCACTAGTCAAGACGGTAACAGGTGTTGGCCTATCTGAAGTTTGCCAGTCAACACCTGAATGATTCAGACGGGCCTTAGGAGAATGTGATGTGGTCAGATGTGACCAACATGCAGCTCTTTGGCATCACCTGGATTCGTCATGTTTGGAACACCATCCCTAACGACAACCACGGAGGTGGAAACATACAGGAATGATACAGGAAGACTTCACCGCATTGAAGGGCCAGGTACCATGGAGGTACCAGGTACCTCCTGGCCTCAGCCAGAGCACTGAAGATGGTCGGATGGGTCTTCCAGCATGACAATAAACATACAGTCAAGGCAACAAAGGACGTCTCAAGAAGCAGCACTTTAAGATCCTGAAGGGGCCTTGCCAGTCTCGGGACCTTGTTCCCATCAAAAATCTGTGGGGGAGGAAACTGAAACTTGGAGATGCCAAGGGAAACCCTCAAGACCTTCAGGATTTGGAGAGATAAGTGAACCAAAATCCTTCCCGAGAAGTGCACAACCCTGGTGACCAACCAGAAGAAACGTTTGGCGTCTGTGCTTGCCAACAAGTACGAAACCATGTTTTTATGAAAGGCAAGTACCAATATCGTATGTGATTAGGTGATGATATTGTGATACATACGTTTTAACATTTTACAACTCAAAGTAAAATCTGTGGTTTTGTCAGAGCTCTTGAGTGCGGCAAAATAGAGTTCGTCAGCTAATGCAATAAAGAAGATAGTCAATATGAAAACAAACTAAGAAAAAATGTTCTGTCATCTGGCAGACGTTAAGAGTTAACCTTCGAGGAAACTATATATATAAAAATTACCTCAACATGCCATAAGTTTAACAAGACAGTAATGTCAGTGGCAGTCTGCAGCGTGTCCTATCTACTAGTAGACAGTATAAGATTCCTCCACATGTATTGTACCAACCTGGCGATGAAAGCCTCAGAGATCCTGGTGTCAGCGGGTGAGCTGATGTCTTTTCCTGAGCATTTATCCTCTCCAGCGTGGCCGCTGCTGGCCTCGCTGTCAGCCTTCTGGCTCAGAGTGTCTGAGAAGTTGTCATCTCTGGGACACAAAGACATTGAGACAGACAGAAAGAGGAGGACAGACAGAGTCAGCATGTGTCTCAGCTTCCCAAAGGCCGGGGATTCGTTATGAGTCACATTTCTGCGTCTTTCAGGATTGATGATGATGATGATGATGCACCGCGTGAGCTGTGTTACAGTACGGTGGCTCTCGAGTAACGAGAGCAAAGTCAGGTCCCGATTCAAAATACATGTATGATATAATATATAAACTTAAGGAGGTCGCAAGCATTAGATGGAGTGTTGAAATGGTCTCTGTGATGCATGTTTTATTCTGAGCCTTTTATGGGATATGTAAAGATCATGCACTTGCGCTTCTGTGCCTTCTTGCTTTAGAGAGCAGGGTGTGACGGCACTACCCGGACAGCAGTAAATCCTCCTGCTCTTTTCATTAAGCAAGAGGACATCAGCAGTGCCCCTCCTGGTGATTTACGGATAGAGGCACAGAGACAGGACATGAGCACAGCAAGTACTCTAAATGGCCATTTTGTGGGCATTGGAGTGAGTATGCTTCTATCCTAACAAGACAGTGAATCAGTTCACTCAGCACCAGCAGCAAACATGGCAGAGTAGTCAGGTAAGCGTGTTCGGGCACACAGTGGCTGGTTCATGACTCTGGGAGTATCACATTGCTATCACATTGGAAGTGTTCCCAAAAAACAATGTGGCAGCGAGATCAACCACCACCACCTTCCTGTTTTGCCATCAGGCATTTCGTGAATCAATAGTGTTTCTAACATCAATAACCCAAAATGGAGACAAAGAAAGTAAGTAAGTCGCCTGCATTTCAAGAAAGAAGGTGACAAACACCACTGAATTCAAGAAATAACCCATGGCAAAACAGGAAGGTGGTGTTGATCTCGCTGCCACATCATGTCTTTGGGAACCATCACATCATGTCTTCAGTGAAGGTAAAAGCAACCTTAAATGTTCATTTATCCCTTTCATTCGTCATTTATATGCATTTACAGTAGAATTATTTTATGCATGTAAAACTCTATTAACATTTTGGAGAGTCAACTGCTGATGAAAAGCCTTGCCAGGTTAGACATCAGGTTACTGTACATGTACTCCAGTTCATCTCAATCATTCATGCTCTCATCAGGTTGCTGTACGTTTGCACAAGTTACTCACATGTCTTGGACCACAATATACTGGTGTGGCACCAGGCCGTCGATCCCATTGTGCCGTCCTTCCCACCAGTCTTCTGACGCCCGCTGATACAGCAGCAGCGAGGCGCCCTTCTTGAAGGACAACTCCCTGGAAGAGCGCCCGACGTAATCAAACTTGGCAATGGCTTCAATGGGCTCGCCCTCTGTCAACATGAGAGGGTTAGACAGGTCAGGTGACATCCGGAAGACACAGATATTATTACGTACGGTGCATGTCGTGAAGTTCGAAAAAGCAAAGTGGATGATTTGGTCTGATGCGAACAATGCACTCACAACACACTGTGCTGCAGATGTTCGCACACGTAGACGTGCGAGCGCGACAGCTGGCGCACGTGGAGTTGAAGTGCGTCGACTGCGTGAGCCAGTCGGTTATTTTAGCTCGACAACACAGCACGAGCCTCAAGGAAGTAACACACTGTATTTATAGACGCTGGTGAGAAGAGATCGAGATGACTCGGGGGCATGACTGTGTGTGGATTATTAGATTGAGCTGATAACTGTACAAGTGGACCCCTGGATCACTGACGTGGGAAATAAACACAGACAATAAACGTCTGTGGTAGTGTACCGCTGATAATTCATTGTAATGATATAATTGTGCTCCTTAAGCTTAAAACACTTTAACGATAGTAACTTCTTCAAAATTCAGTCATCATCATCATTAAACTAAATATAATAATAATAATAATAATAATAATAATAATAACAACATACCAGTATAATTTACCGGTCAGATTTTTTTGTTTTTTTGGTTAACAAAAAAAAAATGTATGGCTCAGTTTGCGTACATTTTCCAGTTAGTGTACAATATGGCACGCGTCTTGTCATGTTAACACACTGCGTGAGTCCAACTGTGTATTTTCAATCAAAAAACGTCCTTCCTTGTTAGCATCCTATTCGCTAGATAATAAAATGGCAACCCGAACTTAGCTTCCTTACGTCGCTTGTCTACGAGGTCATCGGCGGTTGGCTCTCAAAAACACTAAACGCGTTTTTAGAGTTTTACATGCATAAAACAATCCTGAATGCATATAAATGACGAATGAAAGGGATAAATGAACATTTAAGGTTGAGCTTACCTTCACTGAAGTTGTTCCTAAAGACACGATGGGACAACGAGACGCCACTCAGACACCACCTTTCTGTTTTGCCATGAGTGATTTTTTTTTTTTTTTTAATTCAATAGTGTTTCTTACCTTCTTTGTCAAAATGCTGGCACTTGCAGCTTTGTTTGGCTCCATTTTAGGCTGTTGTTGCTGAGGTGAGAAACCCTGTTGATCTCAAGAAGCAATTCATGGCAAAACAGGAAGGTGGTGGTGGTTGATGTCGCTGCCACATCGTGTCTTTGAGAACAGTCACAAACAGCATCGCATCTTCAATGAAGGTAAAAGTAGCCTTAAATGTTCATTTATCCCTTTTTTTCATCATTAATGTGTATTTAAATGCATTTCAATTTTTTTTCCTGCACATAAAACTAGAAAGGTTTTGTCATTTTTGGCTTTGTGAAACGGATGAATTGGAGTTACATGATTTATGTGAAAAACTGTTTCGGTTAACGTCCGTTTCGGTTAGAGTCGGACTTTCTGGAACGAATTAATGACGCTAACCAAGGTTCCACTGTAATATGACAAGCTGTTTTTGATTTTTGAAAAAAAGTCCCAAATGAACTCAAACGCAGCACCTGCTGTCTCCTTTAAAGACCTGCCATATATTCATCCTCTTCATTATTATTATAACACTTCTGGTTAAGTCCCCGTACTTCTTTCACTGGAACAAACGTTTGCTCAATCACATTAAAAAGGTCCCGTAACAGTAATAAAAAAGGTATATTTGTGTGTGTATGTTGCCAAAAATCGAGCCTCAATGTCGGAATATAGACAGTTTAAAAATGCGTATAGTTGGCAGAGCTACAGGTTTTATTTTAAGATGTGTAGCAAAGCCTGTTTTTTAAACAAACGTGAACATGGACAAATACTGGGAGTCTGTCCGCTCACTCGTACTGCTGATGGTCCTGCGTAAAAAGGTACAAGCCAATGTGCACTACAGCAACACAGGTCTAAAAATAGAATCTTTGTTCCTCCCTGCCCTCCCTTCCCACATCTCACTTCAAGTCAGAAGTGTGGTCCCTGGACAGTTGCAGCCTTACCCAAACACACATCCTGTCGGTATACTGCTAGGATAGGAGGGGATGGTTGGAGCTTGTATTGGCTAGGAAAAAGCTTTTATATATTTTTCATGGGAGTATATGAGGGACTCTGAGAAATAGAGTAACCTCCACTCTGCACACTCTGACACATCCTTGGCCATCTCATTGATTTCTACTTTGCATCTCTTTTTGTTGTTTGGTTTTATAAAGCCTTCGCTAGCAGCCTCTTGCCTCACTGCGTTGTCGGGAAAGACGCACTGAATGTGACGTGACTTCAATGAAATGTGACAAGCTGGAATTTACTGTCTGAATTAACTGGGCTTAACTGCAGCGGACAGGCTGGTAATAAAGCCGACCCCTCATTGGCACATGGAATTTCTCCTGCTGCTGCTGCTGCTGCTTCTCTCTATTATACGCATTCAATTTTCATGTTTCAGTCTGCAAACTTTCATCCTTGTGCCATTTAACCATCCAAAGTTACAAACACAGACCGGGAGAAAAGTTGCACGAGGCAATGCATGAGACGTGATAATAGGATTTATTTCATATAAATAACTACAAAAACTTTGTTGTTGTTTTTTTTTTTAACCGCTTCTGTGTTAAGCAGAATTGTCCTTCAACGTGCACAAGCCAATAAAAACATTTGCCAGCAGGGGCATCAGACAGCAAGGACATCGTGGTGGTGTCCTCCTACAACGTGATATACAAATCAATGTGCCGGCTTGTTCAACCTTTGACCTTGTGGCACAATCGAGGGGCTTCTACAGCATCAATGTATTGACGGCGTGGGAGACAGAACACTAGTGATGTCAGCGCATGTCAAGTCACTGAGCACCGTGTTATGTCATTAGTCATCCTTTATGGTCCTTCTCTCCATTTCATTCCAGTAAGACACGATAAAAGGTTAGCATCGTATTACTTCGCTTCCAGTATGCGTGGCCCAATGTGACCCCAACAAGTCCAGATGGTCTATTAGACTAATGAGCTCCTACGCACTCCAGTCAGATAATACGACAAGGTATGACTGTTTGTATGACAGTTTGTCTCCTCGGCTGCAGGAGTCATCAGTGCTGTTCATTTATTTACTATGTATTGTGTAAAAAAACTAAGACGTCCACATCATCAACTTAGAAGCACAAAATGAATACAAACCATTAATCAGTGCGAGCCTGGAGTTTGTTTTCATAGCGGCGTCGTGTGGTGTGACAAATATGCACATTAGCACTCAGTAATGTCATCAAATCTTACCTTTATGCATATTCCCACACAGTATCAGCCTTTGGAAACAAATATGAGGTGACAGACGAACGGGAAAAGTACAGCATAAGTCTTATGTCGGAGAACACAACTATGGAGCGTTCAAGGACCGTTGAACAAAATGAGAAGGATCGCACAATGAAACGAAACAACAAATACTATAACTTCTAACTGTATACTATTTTTTAAATACAATACTAGCCTTTACTTCCAAAACTGTTATATGTGTACATAAAATCTGATGTCATTTAAAAATATATATATTTTTAAGTGTACTTTTTTATCATTGCACCTGAAAGTTTTCCACCTGGTCGTTGGGGAACCTTGATCTGTATCTATCACTATAAATGCTATTGTCTGAATTTTGACGAAAACAACAGAGAAATAACATGCAAATACTCTGAAGTTCACATTGTGGGTCAAGGCAAAGGTCATCTCATTTGCATATAGTTGTCCTGGATTCTATTTTTGTTACACAGTGACTATGCTGGTTACCATCACAACTAGGGGCACGAGAAATAATCATGGCGATGCGGACATTGCCGATTGTTAATCAATTCATAAATGTCAATAATCAAACAATTTATTTGTGGCAACCCGCCACAAATAAATTAATGGATGGGAAACACTGACTATCACTTGGGAAGTTTACACCCATTCAACCACCTCTTTGACACAAGTCAAAAGGAGGAGGAAGAGCGTTCCTCTTCAGATATCGATCGGAATTCACTAGACTTTGGTTGGCGGCTGATCGCTCTCTCCAGTGCTGGCATTGTGATCGCTTGCACTCACCCTCGTTAAAATTCATTGCAAAACTATAACTTTGGACTCATAGGCGTATTTTACAGCCGATGCCCCGTTAAAAGGGTTGCACGGAACACCTTCATTGAAGAGTCCACTGCTGCCATTTGTGAGCCATTGTGTACATGAGAAGCAATGCACTACAGTAACTGGTCATCCAGTGGAGGTAGCTTGATGAAAAGCTGACGTATGGCTAGGAACCAAACCACCTTTCCAATGTAAGCAATCTATTGTGCTTTTTATTCACACTAATCAAAAATGATGGAGGATGAGCGTATCTGAGGAGGTTGGTCTAGTTTTATACACTCACACCTTTTATTATCTTTCCTACTGTAATCTGAATGACAACAGCAAGATGTGGCCTTCTCATCTCAACTAATTCCGTCACTTTTTAAATCGGTACCAGACGTGGCATCTGTTTCACCACAGCTAAGGAACACAAGTCTGTTCACACATCTTGAATGTATTCCACTATTCCAGAGCAGTGTCCATTACTGCACGTCCTTCAAGTTCTTCATATTTTTCTTGGACACACGGGGAAGCTGGTTAAAAGGTGAAGAACAGAAACGAATCAAATGGGAATAAAACCTGACACCCATGACCTATACTATGTATGTTTCTTTAGAAATTAGTGGAACACCAAAAAAAACAAAGGAAGAATTCCAAAATGTGACCCTAAACCTAAAAACACATGGTTTGTCTCTGAAGGGGCTCAGTTAATGCTGACCAAAATGGAGAATAAAGGGAATGTGGAGGTGTTCTAAGGCCCCGAGGAAGAGGCTGAAACATCAGAATACTAATAGCCGTCCGTCCCTTTAAAGCCCAGTACCCTGGCTCTTCAAGGGCACTGCATTGAACAGGCTGAAAGGCGGGATTAGCTGCGGTGAGCTGGGTTTAACCCTGAGGTAAGCACATGTGACCTGCGTGGATAATTTGGCCCAACACCTATGGTATGAATATGGTGGTGCGCTTGACGTAAGGACTAGGACTAATGATTGATACTGAAATATACTGTATGTCTTTACTCACCATCCTCACTGGTGTGTGTCTCTGCCCCCCCCTCATTGTCCACTTCCTCCAGGGCTCCATGCTCACTGTAGGGACTCTCACTGTGGGGGAACACAAGCAAACAGCCATGTACTGTAGGTATGATGTAATAGTATCTATTCTTTCTTTCCACATCTAACCTGGACCTTTATTTACTTTTACCTTCATGTCACTAAGAAATAAAAAGTTTGTTCCCAGAGGAAGTGAAAACGGTGCTTATAATACGTATTCTATGAGGATTAGGTTCCCCATATGTGGTTTGGCCTCCTTTTCCTACATGGTCTCCCTCTGACATCATGGGAGAGCTGGCAAACACATCTCTGCAGAATAGATTACCCCCTGACTGTCTCCTCCCATGGTAACATGTCACCGTCCGCCTCCTTTTTTTTACAAGAAGCGAGGCAGTCAAGAGCACAAATCTCCCAAGGGCTTCATGCGCTTTGCTTAAAGTGTGCGTTCGTGCTGAGATGCGTGATTAGCTCTAGCCGAGGCGGGGGGGAACCTGAGAGCAGCGGGACACAAGCGACGAGAAGGAAACCCGGTACGCATCGCATATGTATCACCTCATCACACCCCAAGCAGATGGCCTCCTTCCTTTTGTGCTCCAGTGATTGTTTCATGCCACTCACCAGGTTCATCAAATGTACCGTGTGTCCTTTAACCCCCACCTTCAACATGGATCTACTTCCAGCGCCCACATGACATGCATTTTGACTCGTTGCCAGATGAACGTTTAACCGCAAGCCTTAAGAAAAAGTGTGACATGATTCTTCTCGCGGACCAGGGGTGTCCAAAGTGCGGCCCGGGGACCATTTTCTGTTTTTCCTTGGCCGCGGTGCATTAAAAAAAAAACTAATAATTTATTAATTTTGGTATTTTATTTTTTTCATTTTGTAATCTTTTTTTAAATTTATTTTTAATTATTGATTCATTTTTAATTTTACAAGAAACCTTTAAAAAAAAGCAAAAATGGAAAATTTTACAGGAATAAAGTCAAAATATTAAAGACAAAAAAGTCTATTTTACAAGAATGTCATATTACAAGGAAAAACAACATTTTAGTAGCGCAAAGCTAAAATACTGAATAAAGCTTTTTTTTTTAAGTGAAATATGAGAAACCAACATAACAATGAATAACATCATTTTTTGAAAATAAGACTCCAGAAAAAAAGTAATGTTATGAGATCAAAGTCAAAATATTGTGGGAATAAAGTCAAAATTACAAGACAACAATGTCTCAGAAGAAATAGTTGGAAATTGAAAAAAACAGCGGAAATGGGAAAAACAGCTGTGATTTTTTGAGAATAAAGTCAAAATATTGACAAAGCAGTCATATCAAACTAAAAACAGCAACAATTGAACATTTTACAGGAATAAAGTAAAAATATTAAAAGAAAAAAGTTGTAATCTAAGGAGAAAAAGTTTACTAGAATATTACAAGGAAAAATAACGTCATTTTTGTAGCATAAAGTTGAAATATTAATATTATTATTAATATTATTATTATCATATTTTTAAAAATTTGTTAAAGTCACAATTTTATGAGAAAAACAATACAACTAATAAAGTTGTAATTTTTGGAAAATAGGTTGTGCAAAACGTTACATTATGAGAAGAAAGTAAAAATTCAGAGAAGCAAATTTTTTTATGAACAAAGCTGAAATAGTTGGAAAACTAACAGCTCTAATTTTACAAAAATAAAGTCAACATAATGAAAAAAACAGTAAGAAAATTATAAGTAAAAAAGCTGCAGTTTTACAATAATAAACTCATAATATCACAAGGAAAAAATCTGTGATTTTAGTAGCATAAAGTTGAAATATTAAAGAAAAAATAGTTGTTTTAAGCCGTAATATTACGAGAAACACACAAAACAAAATAAAGTTGTCATTTTTGGAAAATTATGCTCAGGAAAACATAATAATATAGGCATAATGTCAAAATATTAGGAAAATAACATTTCCGAAGATTATTTAAAAATCTGTTTTTTTTCTTGAAATATACGTAAACAACTTCTTAGCATATCTACATGTGTTGCTTTATAAAATATCAAAGTGACCCTTGCATCCTTTCATTCTTCAGTATGGAAGTTTGGACCCCCCTGTCCTGGACAGTAAAGTTTAAATTTCAAAGCGTGTGCCTCATACAGTAAAACATTCCACAACCCATGTTGGTGACAACTCCAGTCTTTATACTTTACCAATAGTCCCCCCCTGCCATGCACTTTTCATAGACAGGCCCATCCAGCTCTTTGGCATCAGGAAAGATAGTCTCCTGGTGGATAATGATAGTCTTGATGATCTCGTTGACATGGGCCTGACAGGAGACCTGGTCCTGGCTCTCTGGTGTGGGCATGAGTGTAGGGCCAAAGCAAATGGCCAAGTTGTACGGGTCCATCATGTTCTCATCGCTGTACTGCGACAGGCTGGGAAAACAAGTAAATAAATATTGGATTATTTCAAAACGATAATAATAAAATGGGTGGATTTACAGATTAGTACTAATCAACTTACTGGTTGAGAAATGCAAAGAGGTAACGCATCACGACGAGTACTGATCTGGGAATGGTCAAGAGGATCTTCCGGATGTACAAAGCTCTCTCATAGAGGTTGTCCATTCCTACAGGAACATGTGTGGAAATATTTGAGAAAGTCCGTACCACAGGTAGGCAGATTCAAAACAATGTCCTTTATTGAAATCTTCATCGCTCCATTGTGGCACCTGTGGCCGCTTATTTTATTTGGCCGAGCAGCTGCTAAAAATAGCGATGTCACCCTCCAGCCACTCTGTAGCATCTGGGATACTTGTGAAGCATTACATCTAACTGAACACCTAAGATTCTGCACAACTCTTGGTCCCCCTGTAGACTCAAATAGCAGCTTGCACATGATCACCCACTGCCTGTGCACAACACTCAAGCAAAACATCCCCAGCACATATTCCGCAATGACAGACAGGAGTAGCTGTAACGCTGCTGAGAAACTCTCAACCAAGAGGACATGAATAGAAAACTTAGCTCATGTTGAGCTGGGGAATGTAAACAGGAATCTCCATCACTCGTCCTGCACAAGTGTGCTCAAGTACACCCAGGAACACATAAAACCCACACAAAGTCACACAGGGCACACACACACAAACACGTTTCATTGCCAAGCCACCCATGTAATATCCTGAAAGTTCAAAAAAAAAAAAAAAAAGACCACACAGAGAGTCACAAATGTAACTATTCTGGCCAGATACACAATCAGAATGTCACTGAAAAGAGGAGCCTCTACTGACAAAATGGTCAAAGCATTATATATATATATATTATTATTATTATTTTTTTTTTGGTGAAAACCCACCCCTTTTGTACTCAAACCAAACGCCTACCTCACTCACGGTGCAATCGAAAACAGCAACGTGGAACACATGCAGCACACACCATGTAACTGTACCACACGGACCAAGCGGGTATTGAAGTAAGTGCTGACACACTAGTGTACATGGACAATAATAAGCCCACGTGCACATTTCCCCAACAGGACGTTACCCAGCATGCCTTGCGGGTTATAAATGAGTATAAAATATTTATGCTACATTTTCTCTCACTGTGACTTTATTCTCCTAAAAAATTGTCTTTATTCTTGTAAAAATGTGGGGGTTTTTTGCCCATTTTTGCTCTCTTTAAAAACAATTCTTCTTTAATTATATTTTACAATGTGCTGCAGACCTAAATGGCCCCCTAGGCCGCACTTGGGACACGTGTAATTCATTGTAAATAAAGTATTATGTACTGTAGTGTCTGGTTTGCAGGTTTGCTCAGAGTGTCAAACGGACATTTTTATGGGCGTCTCAGTTACTCGCAGTTTTTCGCCTTTCACGGGAATCTACTCTATAAAAAGGTTAAACAGGAAAGCAATGGTAAGTGAAATCATCTTACGGACGCAGGAGAGCAGATCATTGAACCTCTCTTTGGGGAAAAGAGGGTTCTCCAGGCCACGGAAGTAGAGTTTAAGAACACCTGCCACCGAGTTGATGTCATGGTTACTCTCATCATCTGTCAGAGGGTCATTTCCTTTAACACAGAAACACGAACCGGTCAACTGGAGCGCACTTTTGCGTGGTAATTAAAAGCATCACATCCGGATCACATTTGTTCAAAATGCTTTGGGGGGGGAAAAAAAAGGTAAATGGAATGGCGCAGGCGTTGCGTACCTCTCTCAAATGAGTTCTTAATGTCGTTGACTTCCAGCTGGGACCCAGACACTCGAAATATTCCCTGATGTTGGAGGCCTGCACAGAGACACAAAGACTGTCAGGGGAAACCAACAGAAGGGCAAACAATCTCATACGTTTTAGCTCACTTCCTTGTTTTTCAAAGTCACATTTTCCTCATCACATCCTCCCACTTTCCTCGTTAAGGATTATTCAAGTTAAGGACTACTGCAGTGTCTTTAAACTAGGATTAGGATTTAACAACAGGTCAAGGTTCAAAGTGAAGCATAATTAGCCTGCTGTTTGTCTCCTTTTAGTGTGGGGGTGTCCAAACTCTTTCCGGCGAGGGCCACAAAGTGAAAAATGAAAGGATGTAATTTTTCCACTTTGATATTTTGTAAAGCAGCACATGTAGAAACAAATCTGCATCTCAGTTTTGTGATATTGGTGGCCCCTTTTTGCAGTTTTTTTTTTTATTTTCCAAATATTTCTACTTTCTCCTTAAATAATCTTTGTAAATGTTCTTTTTGTAATATTATGACCTAATTTCCATAATGTTTTGGTTTGATTCAATCAAATCAAACTTTTCCCACAACTTCATTTTCCAAAAATGACAACTTTTTTCTTTTTTTTTCTTTAATATTTCAACTCTGTGCTACTAAAATGACATTACTTTTCCTCGTAATATTCAGAGTTTATTCTCTTAAAATTGCGACTTTTCTCTGTAGAATACGACATTTTTTCTCGTAATATTTGAACTTTGTTCTTGTAAAATTGCAGCTGCTTTTTCCATTTCTGTTTGTTTTTTTCCAACTATTTCAACTTTCTGCTTATAAATTTTCTTCTCGTAATCCTGATTTTATTCTCATTATATTATATTATACTATATTATATTATATATTAATAGTTCTTATCTCATAATATTATGAGTTTTAAAAAAAATGTATTTTTTCTTTAATATTTCAACTTTATGCTACTAAAATGACGCTATTTTTCCTCATAATATAACATGTTATTCTTGTAAAATTCCGATTTCTTTCGATTACAACTTTCTCTTAATATTTGGACTTTATTTTTGTAAAATTACTGCATTTTAATCAAAGAAGTTTTCTTGTTCAACCAAGTTTTTAAGAATGTAATGCACACTCTGGACACCCCAGTTTTAGATGTATTTTTGTAAGGCAATTTTGTTTTCCATTATGCTTTCGTACTTTCATCAGCAAAGCATGCATTTCCATGCCTGCAACAACTTCTAACTTACAGTAGGTGGTAGTCAAATGAGACCACCTAACAACGCGGAGGGCATAACAAACAATATGTGGTACCGATGAATGACGAGAGAAACAATAAGAAACTCACCGTACAAATTGATGTAGCGAATACAGCTTTCAACCACACGAGGAATAGCTTGCCCAGAGTCCTTTTAAAGGTTGAAAAAAAGAGAGAAAGTTTGATAATGTCTTCATTTCGGCTGGACATACAAAAGCTAATCATGTAGGTGACTAATTCCTGCCTGTGTTTTAACATTTGCACCTTTTCACCGATTCATCGGTGTGATTGTGTTCGTAGAAAAAACACAAAATACAAAATATACAATGCATTATCAAAACAAAGCCACAAAAATGTTTCTGCAAATGTGAAAACACAAGTTCATAGTAACGACACACACAAACATGCACATCTTCTGTAACGGGAGTGTGTTAAGAGAGGAAGTGCGGATTAGTAGATAGCTTTCATGCTGACTCACACAGATTTGACACGATCAGCTGCAGTTAGCCTGCATTACCAGTATCTTGGTTTATGGAATATTGAATTCCAGCAACTGAGCTTACGATTGCTGGGTGCATGGCGGTAGTAACTCATCGTAAAGTCGTATATACTTCCCGTCTCTGACAGTAATCACATCAAATGTCTGCCTGAAGTGATGATCATTTATCATTCAGAAGGGAAGCAGCAGCAGCATCCATTCTATGAAGATACATTTGCCAAATGCACTTAGAAGCGGGCCGCACTCTTGTTCTGGTTCTGTGCCAGCCGCCACTGCTGCTGCTGGAGTCCCGCACAGAAAGGCAGCGCATGCTTTCAATGTGTTTACGGCTCTCAAGGGTATTCACATAGTCCGACAGAGTCTGTGCCAATACTGGGGCTATCAATTGTTGAAGTGGAGCTGATGCACAGCTCTGGTGCAGCAGGATTATGTAATTGTAGGCAGTAGCCTCACTTTTTGCTTGGGTTACGGTCCAAGACCACCTGCGAATGTACTTCGGGAACCCTTAAAAATGGCTATTTTAGACACTCTATTCAAGCCTGAGCTAGGTCTGTGGCGTTACTGTACCTAACGTCAATGGGCTTGAGGATGTGTCATCAAACCATACGCCACTCACTCATGTTGCAACCAAAAAAATAACGGGTACCGTGTGGAACACACAATGAAACTGCACCGCGCGAACTACAGTCGTTCCTCGGTGTATCACGGTTTTTAAAATATTAACAAATGATCACTGCTTTGTGGTTGAATACGGGCTATTAGTAGAAACAAATGCACAGTTAACCAAATTGTACATAATCCTGGCCTAAATTAAGCATTTAAGCATGAAAATGGCTAAATGAAAGAAGATACAAATATAAGGCATTCAGAAAACACGGTATGTAGTGTAATATCTGTGACGTTGTGTGCACCTTTATGGAAGTGATGTGTGTCAGCTCACTAGTGTTTACTGTGTTAGCTGAGTGTTAGCAGTGTAGCAAAGATGTTGTGGAGAATGCAGTGACTGGCGTGAGTTGTGTCCGACAGCAGCTCCTGTGTGAATGTCCACTTCATATACAGTATGTGTTCTCCACTTGTTCAAGAGACTGAAGTACATCGTGGGTCTCCCCTTAACCACAAACAGTATTCTACACTGGTCACTTGGCGTCAGTAACATTACTTTGATTGAGATAAAAGCCACTGCAGGAAGTATGCTGTCAGTGCTAACGTGTGAGTCTACTGTATGTCATCTTATTTATGTCTAAGATGTCTTATTTCTGTTATCATGTCTGCTACATTGGGTAATATGAGTGTAAAAGTTATTATAGAGGTGTTATTTCGTGTTTAGAGGGCTCTAATATTGTTAAAAGCCCGTATTTAGAGGGTTGTACACAGGCTTTCCATGCTCTAACAACAAAAATGTTCCATTTATAAATAAGGAATCCTACTTCACAGAAATTCACTTATCACTGTCGGGTCTGGAACCAATTAACCGCAATAAACAATGAATTACTGCATGCGTGCATCGAAATAAATGTTTACACACTAATATACAGATAAAACGATACTATTTTATATAAACATGTAACCCGCAGAGCATGCTGGGTAACTTCCTGTAGGGAAATCGTGTGTGTGGGCTTCCCAGCATACCTTGTTGGTTATACATTTGCATAAAATAGTGTAGTTTTGCACGTATATTAGCGTGTAAGTGTCTATTTCGAGATTGTACTAAACTGTAGCGTTTTACAGAAAAACCTTTGTAATCTGTCTGTGTCAGCTGATGAACATGACATACTGTACACACAAACACATCACGGCATTAGAGAAAGCAGGCAAGCAGTTGAGGCTCCCTAAGATGCTTCAAGGCGTCTAACCTGATGACGAGCATGTGAGTTCCGTCGTCCGCGGCTACAGACAGGCATTGCAAAAGAGAAAGAAAGAAGCAAGACCCAGATTAGGACCACAGCAGCTGCTCACCAAAGCTTTTGCTACGAGTGCACCCTCGATCCACTTTGGACTGGCATTGAACCAAAAAGAAGCGGACAGAACACGACGGTACTGGTCACCAGTTGTGGCAGTGAAAAGAGCAGAAGAGATACGCCATTTACTCCGCTCATCTCGCTAGTGACGCAACAAAGTCTAGTCAGCACTGATTTAATGGGAGCTGACCGAGACAAAACCTTTAGCCTTCTAATCTATCAATGCCACCGCTACACCTTGGGTGCAAATATTTTGCAGGTTAACTGAAGCTTGAGTGGTTTTGGGGGAGGGAATCCCGTGAAAATGGCCAGAAAGCTGGAGCAAGAGAGAGAAAATGAGGAGGAGGGAGCAATGTCGAGTGGGCAGTGCGGTAATCAGTACCTTGATATATGACTCCATATTTCCGTTAAATAACCTAACATTAAAAACAGAGCGGGGTCTAGCCCGCCGGGTGCCAGTGTGGGTTTTGAACAGCCCATTGGAATGTCTAGAATACAAAAAGTGCATTAGAAGGAGAAGAGGATGCAGTTTTCTTCAGCAATGTTACTCTCCAGAGTCGAGTTCCCAAGAAGAATCCTGTCTTCTGTCACGACACGGGACTATCACACACAAAAAGCGGTTAATAATAATCACTGACTTTATCTCCTGGTCATTAATGGCACGACATTGATTGGCGATTCAGTGAATGATTCTTCTTGGCTGCAACCTGCAGTGGAGCTGTTGATTCGAGGTGCTCCTCGTGCTACGAACGAGTTCTGTTCCTAGACCAGGTCTTCTGATGGGCATTCATTTGCGACCCATTTTTTTACTTAACTTTAATTTTTATAAATTTTTGTTTAAAATTTACATTTTATTTATTTTAAGGTTGAAGTCATTTTTTTAAAATAAATTTTTACACTTACTCATATTTTATTTATGTATTTTTTTAACATGTTGAAGTAATTTTTATTTTACTTTATTTTTTACACTTTTACATGTTGAAGTCTATTTTAAAATGTATTTTTTTAGACTTTTAATTTAAATTCACTTTTTTTATTGGTCATTTTGACTTTTTATATTTATTTATTGCATCATTTATTTATTTTTGAAATATTTTTTTTTCTTTTATTTAAGTCAAACCAGGCAAATGTATTTGTTTTTTTTTTTTAAGTCACCTGTCATCTTTTGAAACATCAATCCACATATCGTCATTCCATGTCCAAAGTGCATTTTAGAGGAAGAGAAAATATTGCTCAATTTTACTTATAAGTAAGTCAGACATGAGTTGTATATGACATATTTTAATCAATAACTTATGACTTGCTGTCTGCGACCCACTTTTGGGTCCCGACCCACCAGTTGAGAACTGCTGTCCTAGCCTGTGATGCAAGTCCAGTTTTAGCTTCAGTAGGAACAGCTACCTTACACCTACATTAACTCCTCAGTCACACACAAATGAAGGACATAAAAGTAATAAAAATGTTGAATACAAGAATTAAATGAAATCGTAATAAAAATATAGAACAAGTCCTTACTTTCATAATATTGTCCAAGGCTAGACTGAAGGAAAACCTCCTCCCAGTGCTCCTTGTAATGGCACACGGAGTCCATGAACCCTCTCGCCTTCATTAGCATTCAATCATTTTTATGTTTAATGATGGTTGCAACAGTCAAGCGGTTCGGACCAAAACGGTGGCCAAAATTGGTGTGCATTTTCACTTCCATGGTGATGGCTTTCCTTTTCCTTGGCGCACTGCCACTAAGGAGACATACAGTAATGTAGTGTAAACAGCTAACTAATAAGCAATGTTATTCTTCCTCAGTGTAACTTCCGCCCAGCACGAGGTACACGCCGCATCTTCTCAAATAATCTTCGAAACATTTAGACTTTGTTGCCATCATATAACTTTTTGCCAAACACAATTTTCCAAAAATGACGTTATTTTGTTCTGTTTGTTTCTCATATTACAACTTCAAAGATACACAGTATTTTTTTCTTTAATATTTCAATTTATGCTACAAAAATGACATTATAGTTCATTCTTGTAAAATTGAGACTTTTTTCTTGTAAAAATGACAGCTATTTTGATTTTCTTCTTATAAATGTTCTTCTTGTAGTTTGTTTGTTCCTATAATATTTTGACTTTATTCTTATAACTTTTATTCATATTTTTTGTTTACTTTTCATAATATTCCGACTTCTGAATATCCTGAAAAAATAACGGCTTTCCTTTTCAGCTTTATGCTAATAAAATGACACTATTTTTCCTTATATTACGACATTCTCTGAAAATTATGACTTTTACTCATCAGATTGCAACTATTTTCTCTTAATATTTTGATTTTAATCTTGTAAAATTTTCCATTTTTGTTGTTTTTTTTCCCAGGTTTTCTTGTTAAATTATATTTTTAAAATGTGCCACAGGGAAATAATAAAACAGCTGCATGCCGCAAATGGCCCCTGGGCTGCACTTAGGACACTCCTGTTTTACAACCATGGAATATCAGAACACGAGGAACACCTGTACGGAAATAGGAGTTCAGAAGAGACCCAAAAAGGTAATTTATTGATGTATGCGGCATGAATATTTAATGTGAGAAGTGGTCTCACTCTGACCTTCTGTTTTGAAAGTGTGAGTCGAATGTGATTATTGAAAAAAATATTGCAGACTTAAGAGTGTACGCAAGGCCTCGTCTCCTTTAACATGTGGACATGAATAGAAACTGTGTCTAAGTGCCGGTCCTGAAGTGTGCTGGGGTTTGTGCATTACCTTGTTGTCATGTAGTCGGCTCTGTGACCTGCAGACATAAAACAGAATGAAGATGCTTGGTGATCTATGAGGTCTATGAGGTCCTTGCAGAAACGTGACAGTGACAGTGACAGTACAAGTAAATGTCCAGCAGGTGCACAGCTGGACATGGACTTGTAGTAATACGCAAAGCCAATTTGGACATGCCGACGAAACCAAATAGCTTCCAAATGGGGTTTTTGTGTGTTCCGTGACCAGGATCTGACCAGTCTGAGTGAGGCAAGCAGTGCTTCGGCTCATTGCCATCAGTATGATTAGGAGGAATTTGGGAGACTTTTCCTCGTTAGCACGCAGTGCGATTACTTACCAAGACTGGCAGTTTAATTCAGACCACCATGTCTACTATTTAGCACAGTGACACACAGACACAAGATGGATTAGCTGAGGGTCCCACCAGCGTAGTACAAGTGAATACCATTGTAACAACTGCCACCCCTCTATTAAATTGCCTTACATTGCACTGAAGTAGAACAAATTCATCATTCCCTTCAACTCTGGGTTACTCGGTTAAAGTGAGGAATTACCATCTCGTAGTTGCGGCAGAGTATAAATTATTTGCAAGTAACGATGAGTCACATTCGAATACAAATATATTAATCCTTCGTTTATCACGACTAGACCATGATAAGTGAATTTCTGAGAAATGCATTTACGAATGGAATATTTTCATGCAGCATAGAAAACCTGGTTACCTTCCAAATTCAGTTTTTTACATGATTAGAGCCCTCTAGATATGGACTAAACACCCCTATAGTCACCTCTACACTCCTATTACTCAATATAGTATATATAACCAGAGAAAATAAGCCATTTAAGACATAAATAAAACTAATGCCTGTGTGTGTTATTGTAAATGTGTTCCCTAGAGGAGCTGAGTGGCAAGCAGACAGGAAGTACTAAGTGTCGGGGGGTCAGAGTTGAGTTCGCTTGATGTGGGTTACGGCCGCAACAGTAGCTTGTGTTTTTATTCAGGATTTTTATTAGGATCACAAAAATGCAATAAAAGCCTCACCAAACATAACAGTAACATTACTGACACCTAGTGACCAGTGTACAATACTGCACATCATTCACAGCTTTTTTGAATGCATCTTCTGAATGCCTTATATTTGTATTTTTACTTCATTTAGCCATTTTTATGCTTGAATATGCTTAATTTAGGGAAAAAAGTATAAATTGCTTCTATATGCATATTTTTTTTACTAATAATCGGCAGTATTCAACCACGAAACAGCAAAATTTATTAACTCATATATTTTTGAAAACCCGTGAGAGTGAAGCCACGGAATTCGAACCGTGGAGTGGCGAGGGACGACTGCATTTACAAAAAAATGTGATTTTATTACAGTGGGCCTAACAACAGAGTGAGGAATAAAAGTCAAATGCTTAACTGTGACAAAACAAGGACATTTCACAATATCAAGAAGGTCAGCAAGGGGAATGCGAGCGTACCTTCGCCAAGTGTCCTCTTCAGCAAATCATGTTTGGCCTGCAGTTTGGAGATGAGATTGCTGCCCTCCAAAAACTCCCGGAATTTCTGTCAAGAATGTAGAGTGATTATACAGGTGCCTGAAGTAACAGCCACATCGCCCACTCATAATATATTACTATGAATACAACCAAGGTCAAAGTACACAGGGAGACTTTCTGAACCTTCATCAGAACATGTCCATCTTCAGAGTGGAAGAAGAAAGCAGTAAGGATTACATCATGGGATTAGTCTGTGATACCTTCACCTTTGCCAGACGAGGAGGGAGGAAGGATGGGTGAGTCATTCTTAAGTGGGTAGCAAACACATATCATTTACAGTTAACTGTAAAATACAAAGATCAACTGGTGAGGATCTATCTACAAGAGAGACACCTTTTTTTTTTTTTTTAAATAAATCGGCCAGCGGCACATTTTGAAAATCAAATTTTTAATATATAAATAAATATACACTAAGTCCCCAACTTACGAACACAATTGGTTCCAGACGACCGTTTGCAAGTCGATTTGTTCTTAAGTCGGAGAAAAGGTAATATTACCAATGATATAGGTACTACATGTATGTGTATACATATACAGTATATGCGTATGTATGCAAATATGAGTTTGGATGCAATAGTAATATTAAATGAGGATAATTAATGAAAAAAACAAGAATAAAAATGATATAATAATACGTAATGATAAATGTTATTTACCTTTGAAGAGGAGTGGTCGAGCGTACGTCGTTGTGGTGGTGGAGAAGGAGGAGTTATTGAAAAAAGTAAAAATCATTGTCGTCGGTAGACTCTTCTAAAAGAGGTAGTGTTCTGTGGGTGGTGTAGAATTAAGCAGGCCTATTAACTCTTCATAAACTTTAATCACACGCTCTGTCCGGGTTGTATCATACAACTCTTAGCCTTCCTCTCCCCTCTTCCTCATCTTTCTCACCTGTTGGTCCCATTAGCAGTGTCACAGCGCCCTCTACTGGTCAAGCATGTAGCAGTATAAATACTGATGGAGCGACTACAAGGCAAAATAAAATAAAATATAGACCAGTCGGCTTGTGTTCGTATCCGCGAATGTTCGCAAGTCGGATACCTAGTGTATATCTGTATATATAGATATATATGTATATCACCATGGTAAGTCATAATTGGGAGATAAAAAGTAGGGTTGGGCAATAAGTATATCTACTGGTGTACCTGTATAAATTCTTCCAATTATAAGAAAATGACTGCATTTTTTCCTTGAAATATATATAACTCAGTAACTTGTATCCATTCATTTTTTACTGGAAAAAGTTTGGACACCCTTGCTCTAAACTACAGTATGTCCCTTTTTTGCTCGCATATTTCCACATCTAGACTCACCATGAAGTAGAACTGCTCTGTCTCCTGTTGGTTGGCCCTCCTCTTAGCAATGCTTGGTTTGCTGAGGTACGTCTCCGACACAGTGGACCGGACTGACTCGGTGGATCTGCTGTGGTGGAAGCACTCGGACACGTCATAATCCTCAATGGTCACCATGTCCTGGATGGTGGTGAGGGTAGCCTCGGATGTCTTTTTCACCTGTACAGCAAGGAGACGACAGGGTTGAAGGTGAATAGAAGATGGTGCCACGAAGGTGAAGGCTTTTAAGGAGAATTTCCATAACAGCTTGAGTGCTTTTTTTTCTTTGGGATTATAAATCTAAGAACTTGGCTGTGCTTCCCCTTTTGATGATAAAAGGACAGGATGCAACATACCAAACGGCAAGATTAACATTCATTTCAACGGCAGGTTATCAAAACTGGCAGACATGAGACGTGAGAGCAGTGATGAACTGACGACCGTATCACTAACCTTATTCATGCACGTGCATGTTAACAGCTCCAGCAAAAACTGTTGGGTTTGTCAGTGATAAGGAAGATGACAAATTACTTATCTTGTAATGGTTTTAGCGTGGCTGGACATTACTCACATGTGCCCTCACAGTCGTGCACCGGTTTATTTCTTTCAACCAGATTAGATACCATGATTAAATATCAAAGTTTGTGCTATCGCAGGGATGTCCAAAGTGCTGTTGTTTTATTGGCCCAAAAAATAACCAAAAAATGGAAAAATTAGCAGTAATTTTATTTTATTCAAGAACGAAGTGTAAATATTATGAGAAAAAACTTGAAATCTAACGATATTAAAGTAATCATTTTACAAGAATAGCAGAATGTCATTTCTGTTGCATAAAGTTGAAATACTAAAGAAAAAAATATGCATTTTTTTTCCTAATATGAGAAACAAAACGATGAATAAAGAAGAAAAATAATGTTATCTTAGCATAAAGTTCAAATATTTAAGAAAAAAGAAGAAAGATTAAAACATCAGAATATTATTAGAAACAAGCAAAATAAAATGAATTTGTAATTTTTGAAAACTAGGTTGGGGAAAAATGTATAATATGGGAATAGAGTCTAAATATTATGGGAATACCATCATACTATTAAGGAAAAAAGGAAAAGGTAAAGAACATTTGCAAAGATTACAGCAAAAATGGGGGAAAAAAGAGCAAAGACTAATCTCCATACTAATTACACTTTTCACCAGACGCCCCTCATTTATCGCGGTTAGTTGGTTCCATACCAGACCATGCAAAGTGAATTTCGAAGTAGGATTCAATCTTCATAAATACAATATTTTCGTAATTAGAGCATAGAAAACCTGTTCACAAACTTCTAAATATGTTTTTTACCATTATTTGAGCCCTAGATACATGAACTAACACCCCCTAAACTCTTGTTATTCTCTGTTTACACCACATTGCGCAACGGCTACGGGATCGATGAAGTGACAAGTGACCGCCGCCGCAGTCAGGCATAGCAAGCTACCGAGCTACCTAGTTAGCCTTCAATTTATTTCGTGTCAACCTAAGAAGCCAAAAAAGTACCACTTCCACACAGAATGGGAGGAGAACTTTTTTTCCCCCTTTGTGTCATGTCGGACTCTGCATCCATGGCTGTAGTGCAAGTTATGTATGCCAAGTATGCGAGGGACTGTATGTCACAACGCTATATAGCTACATGTTTTGCTTTACAAGATATCAAAGTGGCCCTTGCATCCTTTCATTTTTCACGATGTGGCCTTCGCTGGATAAAGTTTAGACGCCCCTGTGCTATCTACATGCTACAGTTGTGAATTAATGCTATTCTACAAGACAGTTGTATGTAGTAAATGTATAATCTGGTCATCGAGTAACTACAGCTCAAATGCCGTTCTTATCTGGGGTAAAACAAATACTGTACTCCCTGCTGAGGAATGAAGATGTAGTGAAGAATAATGTTTCAGTGTTCTGGTATCAAGTATGGGGTGAGAGAAGAATGCAAAGGAAGAAATGGTCCTCTCGTCTTCTTTGGCGCAGTCAATAGATTTCGAAACCCGTATGAAGTGTCCTTGGCAAACTATTTTTTTCATTTTTTAAAAAGAACCATACATCAGACCTTTAACCAACTGACAGACATTACTCTTTAAAATAATGCAAAGTGAATCATTCAGCAATGTTTTTCCCCCTTTCACAGCAGCCAAAGAGCAAAAGGAAACAGCTGCACTTCTGTCAAGCACTGCCCTGAAGCTTTTCCCGGCCGGATGAAGACAGGCTCTCTACATTTGACAGTTTATGCTTGTACTGTAGGTCATCAAAACGCTTTTAAAGTTCATTTTTCAAGGATGGATCTGGCACACTCCGCCAGGGAAGAGAAGCTATCTGGTAATAATAACACAAGGCAGGGGCGCCCTTCTATTTCCACCCAGCAGAACATGCACTTAAGGAGGCCACAGACCAGGACACCAGGCTTGTCATCATAACCTCCTCCCTCCACACACACACACACACACACACACACACACATGCACGCACGCACGCGGACACAGCCTATTCGCAGCGATACTGTACATACTGTGAGGAAGTGTGCTGTGACGTGGGGTTGACCACATTGGTCTGTAACGCTTGCAGAAAAAAATGCTAACTACACAAAAAGATATTGCTCATCATCACTGGGTATAACTGCTATCAATGATGCTATCGATGAAAGCTCAGTATGTGCCTGCGGCGAAAGAGCACTTTGAAATGATCAATGCAATGATAGACAGGTGATGTCACATTATTATTAGGGGTGCACTAATAATTATATAAAAGGAAATATGACATGACATCTTGTAACATTAAAAAATAGCTCCAATGAGGTCAGATTACCCGAGCTGTGCTGTAGGTGCGTTAGCGTGAGCAAATCAAGCGCTCCTTTTTTGTGATGTGCTGCAAACGGCCTGTGGTAACATCCATTTAGCCCCACTTGCAAACAAACATGGGACTTCTTCACTGTTTCAGAGGAAGACATTTGTCAACCATTCCGCGATGAGGGGAAAAAAAACATCAAGCTTCAACACATCAAACCTGATCAGCCACCTGAAACGCCAGCATCACTACAATGCCCTGGGCTTGTTCCTATCGCTACAGCGTTTGAAAAGTGCCAAAAAGTACGCCAGAGACCAGCCGAGGGCAAAAGCAATCTATGATTTCATAATGGAAATGATGGCGCTGGATGACCACGCTAGGGATGGAAATGTCTTTGTGATATATGATTTGATTCGAATTTAGATACACAGGTTACGATTTGATTCAAAAAAGGACATATTTTAAAAACAGAACGATTCGATACGATTCGACACAGTGTACAAACGATACGATTCAATTCGATGGTTAATGTTTGTTGATGTAGACATTAACCTTACATTATAAAATAAAGACACCAATTCTATAAAAGTGGCATTCTTGAAGTATTTTCAAAAGTTCCAAAGAGCACATCATATTCCGAAGCATGCTGTAAAGCAGGCGTACCCAACCGCCCAAACTTTCAGGTGTAATGATTAACGAAAACACTGAAAAAAAAAAAACATATTTGTAAATAACTACATAAAACTTTACACAATTGGATATAAATTTTGGAAATATGGGCCAATATTTGATTCAAAAAATAATACAGAGTTAGAATTCGCCCACAGTTTTGCATATGTTGTTTGTTGCAAGCAAGTCTCATTTTGTTTGACAGTCCTTGAACTTTCTCCCACGCTGCACAGATAGACTACTATACTGTATTTTCCCCCTTTTGTGCTGATACTATGTTGGAATGCATAAGGGTGAGATTTGATGATGTTATTGACTGCTAGCAAACAGTGACGTATAATCTCTGACCAAACAAACTCCAGGCTTGTACTGGTGGATGATGGCTCTTAATTGGATATTGTTCCTGTCTTAGTTTTACACAATACATATTATATGATAAATTAGATTGCTATAATACATGCATTGCTACCATTTACTTCCATTCTCATCTGCAGTCAAAGTAAAATAACATCTTTTTTCTTGAATATTTCAACTTAAAATGATGACTTTTTTTCCTTTTTTTCTAGCAATCTTATGACTTGATTCTCCTAATATAAAATGACTGCTGTTTTTTTCCAATTTTTTATGTTTTCTCATTTCACTGTATTTTTAGAATATGCGGTGGGCCAATAAAAAAAAAAAAACAGCCAGGCCCAGAAATGGCCCCCGGGCCACACTTTGGATACCGCTGGTTTACAGGTACAGTTTGTCCAATCCAACTTTGTTTGAATCGTTCTTGCCTCCAGCTGTGCACAAACTACAGTTACATCTCAATTTACAAAAATAAGAGGTATAAAAAGTTATTGTATCGGCCTTGAGAAGCAGGACGCTATCAGCATCGACTAAATAATTATTATGACTAGCATTGTGGGAACACTGAATCCGCAGATGGCTAAAACATCTTGTCCTGCATTGACTGTTGGCGATATCCAATTCCCAACATAAAATCTGGACAGTTTTACCTCTTCATTTTCAATCTTCAGAGTCGCGAGACGAGACTGCAGCTGCTGGAATCTCAGTATTAGCTCTCCGTTCACCGGAGGCTGCACTGAAATCTGACACACCTGGGGAAAGAAATCAACAGAAAATGACACATCTACGATGCAAACCATATCCTCAAATAAGGTATACCATGCACGATTATGAGTGACACTGCAAGATACCTATGACTGATATTACCTCATCGCCCATGTGAGACTGGAACTCGAATTTTGCAGGCGGGCAGAAGGCCGTCGGGAACATCTCCATGAACCGCTGTCTGTCGCTTCTTGGGTCCAGACTGTCTACGGCATTTTCGATGATGTCAAGACCTTCGTGGCGAGACGTCTCCAAGTTGTATTCAGCTGACAGGTACGTTCGCAAGGCTCTATTTAAACTGGCGTGGTATCCCAAATCACAGCACTAGATGAAAAGATTAACAGGAGCACTTTTGGTCAGAAGGACGGTGACGGTCATTTTAAATCAGGGGTGTCCAAAGTGCGACCAGGGGCCACTTGTGGCCAACAGCTGTTTTTTTTTTTTTTTTTTTTTTTTATTGGCCCACATCACGTTCTAAAAATATGACTTAACAAGAACACGAAACAACAACAGCAAAAATGGAAAAATCAACAGTAATAATGTAATTTTAGTAGCATAAAGTTTAAATATTAAAGAACGGTGTTGTTGTTTTCTAAGTTGTAATATTATGGAAAAAAAACAACAGATAAAGTTGTAATTTTTGGAAAATTAGGTTGCGGTTAGGTTAGTCAAAATATTATGGTAATAAAGTCATAATTATGAGAAGAAAATTTACAAGAAGAAAGTTGAAATAGTTGGAAAATTTATTTTAAAAAACTCAACAGCAGAAACAGCTGTAGCTTTAGGAGAATAATGTCAACATATTAAAAAAGCATATTCTAATGATATATAATAATATTTTTAAAAGTCATGATATGATAAGAAACAAAACAAAATAAAATTAGGTTGTGGAAAAAGTCATAACACAGTGTTCCCTCATTTATCGCGGGAAATAGGTTCCCAAAATAGCCCGCAAAAAATGAAATCCGCAAAGTAGCCAACTATATTTTGTACAATTATTGTATACGTTTTAAAACTGTACAACCCCTCACCATACACTTTAGATAATTTTCTCAGACAGACATGAACATTTATCACATTTCTGTCTTGTTTAAACACTGCCAAATTTCAAATTTCATTTGAATTTTAATAATCAACTTCGGAGATTGGACACAAGAATTTAAGTGACTTGTCCTTGTCTTGTCCTGGCACCGTAAGGCTGTAGCGTTTTTGTATCTTTGTTAAAACATCGTCGTCCTCCGTGAACCGAAGAGTCATTTACGGTATTCCAGGTGCCCTACAGCCGCTTAACTTCTGCCTTCATTCAGCATGTATGATCCTAGCTGCTAGCGATCATACAACAGGAAACAGGCAGTCCTACACGAAGGAGATTGATTGACAATGGTCTACAGCCAATCAGAAAGCAG
This sequence comes from Dunckerocampus dactyliophorus, assembly GCF_027744805.1. Classification (NCBI taxonomy): domain Eukaryota; kingdom Metazoa; phylum Chordata; class Actinopteri; order Syngnathiformes; family Syngnathidae; genus Dunckerocampus; species Dunckerocampus dactyliophorus. The sequence goes on from NC_072823.1 coordinate 6,011,328, forward strand.
AACACAATGGGCGGGTTCTCCCTTAGCCAATCAGGACTGTTGTGGCTCTATATTTACTGAAGAACCGGGCACGTCTCGAACTCTCATATGAGTATACAACACCATCTACTGGCAGCAGTAGTAAATACAATAACAGACATATGCAACAGAGCACAGATAGAGCACTCTAATACACCGCAAGGACGCAGAACGCAATGCACGTTCATACGGCGTTTAAAAAGAACATGCAAAATTGAACTTAAAAAAATCAGCAAAAGAGCGAATCCGCGAAAGGTGAACCGCGATGTAGTGAGGGAACACGGTATTTGAAGCCCGCGGCTGTTTTTTTTTTTGGCCCGCAGCTCATTCTAAAAATACAATTTAACAAGAAAAGTAAAAAAAAACAAAAAAAACCCCCAGAAAAATCAGCAGTAATTGTGTCAACTCCGCACAGTACTCTTCAATTTGCAAGCAACAGCCAACAACTAGCTTGACGACACTGCGCAAACGGCTAGACGGCCATTAAACAGAACAACAGTCTTATGCACAGTACGAACAATAAACTACCATTCCATGTGAGAAACAACCACTACGTGCTAACAACAAACACATAGCTTTAACTGTTATTTACAAAGTGCCCGCAAGGTATGTCGGGTACTCCAGCAGCAACTACCCTCAACGCTACAATATATTAATTGATATTTTATACTGATACATGATACATTGATATAGTACATAGTTAAATAAGGTTTAAAACGTGGTAATGTCAAACCGGCAAACGGACGCCACATTTCCACTGCAATCCTTTAATAAACAAATGTGTTTATAAGCTTGCAAATACAGCTCACGCAGACAACATTGCATATAAAATCCCACAGTAAAAAAAAAAAGGAGAGATGTGAAGGCTTGTGAGCAAGGCGGAGTGATTTCAGCACACAGCATGCTGCGTATTACACGTCTCCTTCAGTCCTGCCTGGAATATAAAATCTCAACTGCTTGATCCAGCCTTGTCTCACTCCCTTAAAAAAAAGGCACAGCAAAAATGGCATACATTTTTCTCCAAAATAAGAAATCATTCTAAAGCCTTATAAATAACATTTAATGTAAAAGTATGCGAAATCTCGATGAACTATTGACAAAGAGTACAAAACTGTGAATTGTGGAAAATTGCCCTTAAACACATTCTAATGGGACTGTGTGTGTGAAGCTTGTCATTACCCCTCTGCTATAGCAACACATGTAGATATGCTAAGAAGTTATATACACTTCGAGAAAAAAATGCATCTCAGCTTTGTGATATAGGTGGAAAAAGCCTACAGTATTTGTATGAACTTCGCCCCCCCCATCCTACCTCACCCCACTTATATTTTTTTTCCCATTTTTGCTATTTCCCCCCTCAAACTATTTCAACATTTTTTCTTGTGAATCTTTTTTTCTCTAAATAATGACATTAACAAAATATTTTGACTTTATTACCATATTATAACTTTTCCTCCAACCAAATTTTTCAAAAAATTACATTATTTTGTTTTTTGTTTTTCATATTACAACTTTTAAAAAAAACAAAAAAATTATATTTTACCTACTAAAATGACATTGTTGATTGCAACATTTTTCTCTTTATTCCCATAATATTATAATTTTTCCCCAACCAAATTTTCCTCAAATTACAACTTAATTCATTGTTTCTCATATTATGACTTTAAAACATTATTTTAACTTTATGCTCCTAAAATGACATATTTTTCCTCATAATATTCAGACCTTTATTCTCGTCAAATTTATTTTTCTCATTAGATTACAACTTTTTTCTCTTAATATTTTGACTTTATTGTTGTACAATTACTGCTGATTTTTCTATTTCTGCTGTTTTTGTGTTTGTTTGTTTTTTGTTTCTTGTTAAATTATATTTTTACAATGTGCTGCAGGCTAACAACAACAAAAAAAAAGCCCCAGGCCGCACTTTGGACCCCCATGCACTAGGGCACATGTGTCAAACTCGTGCCCTGGAGGGCCGAGACGCTGCAGGTTTTCTCTCCAACCAGTTTCTCCAGCAGGTGATTTAATTGATGAGCTCCGTCCCTCAAACTGAAGGTGTTGATCATTAAAATCACCTGCTTTAGTGAGTTTAACACCCCTGCACTAGGGTATCGCACAGCTAAGCGAGCTGGCATCAGTATATAGTCACTGTATATACGCACATACACACAACTGACTTGGCCACACCTTATAATGCTAATCTGTTCATCAATATAGTGAAATATTAGGTATACAATGATGTGTACATTCGCTTTAAAATCAGTACAACCTTACATGCAGCCCAGGAAACACCATGAAGGTTTTTTTTTTTTTTTAAAGAAATGACCCTTTAATAAATGATTGTAGTCTTTTTCGAGGCTGACATTTAAACCGGTGCAGGGTTAGAAGGTGGTGGCATGTGGTTTCATACTTACATCAATTAGGTCTGACAAGTCATGGATGTAGTATTTGAAGACAGACGAGTTGGTGGCTTCCAGTGTGAGGAGGTACTCGTTCCGCGCTTTGATCGACTTCATCTTGTTCTCCGAGTACTTGGCTTGCCGCTAATGAGAAAATTGGAAGGAAGAGTCACACACAGTCAACATCAGTGCTTCAGAGGAGTGATGAACGATGCCATGAGTCAAGAATTGCTTTTTTGACGAGTTTATGTCTCTGCATAGCCGATAGTATAATCTACAGACAAAACTTTGGCTCATGAAAAGCAGAAGTTATAGTTAATAAGCGTATAACACAAGGGTGTCCAAACTGCAGCCTGGGGGCTATTTGCAGCCCGTGGCTGTTTTTTTTTTGTTTTTTTTTTTAATCGGCCCGTGGCACATAAAAATAAATAATTTACCAAGATGTATTTTTTTTTACATGAATAAAGTCAAAATATTAAGAGAAAAAAGTTGTAATAATTATTTTAAAGTCATAATACAAAAAACAAACAAAACAACATATAAAGTTGTAATTTTTGGAAAATAAGTTGTGGAAAAAATTATGTTAGGAGAACAAAGTCAAAATATTATTGGAATAAATTCCTAATTATGAGAAGAAAATGTATGAGAAGAAAGTTGAAATAGTTGGAAGAGTGAAAAAAACAGCAGAAATGGGAGGGAAAAGGTGCAATTTTACAAGAATAAAGTAAAAATATTAAGAAAAAAAATTTATGAGAAAAACTTGTACTTTTAAAAGAATAAATGTCTAAATATTATGAGAAAAAATATGGCATTTTAGTAGCATGAAGTTAAAATATTAAACTTTTTTTTAAGTCGTAATATTATGAGAAATCAGAAGTCAAAATATTAAAAGAAAACATTAAGAAAATAGTAACAAGAAAAAAAAAGTTTCAATTTCACAAGGGTTTGCTCATTTTATTATGAGAAAAAATAATGTCATTTTAGTAGCATAAAGTTGAAATATTAATAAAAATATGTATGTTTTTGTAAATTGTCAGTTTTGGAAAATTATGTTGGGGATAAGTGATAAAATGGAATAAAGTCAAAATATTACATGAAAAAAATTACGAAGATTATTTGAGAAGAAAGTTGACATATTTGGAAAACTTTAAAACTTTTACAAAAGCAGCAAAAATTGAAAATTTTACAAGAACAAAGTCTAAGTATTAAGAGAAAAAAGTTGAGAATAATCTTGCAATATCACGAGGAAAAATAACATCATTTTCATAGCATAAAGCTGAAATATTAAAAGAAAGGAGTTCTTTTTTTAAAAGCCTTAAAATGATGAAAAACAAACAGAACAAATACACACAAACACACTGAGAATAAGTTCCTAATTATGAGAAGAATATTTATGAGTAGAAAGCTGAACTAGTTGGGGGGAAAAAAAACTGTCAAAATGAAACAAACAGACGTAATTTGATCAGGCCAAAATATTAAAAGAAAACAATAAGAAAATTTCACAAAAAAATAAACTCACAGGATGAGCAAAAATGTCATTTTAGTAACATGGAGTTGAAATATTAAAGAAAAAATACGTCTTTTTTAATGTCATAATTTTTGGAAAATTGTGTTGGGGAAAAAGTTATAATATTGTGGGAATAAAGTTACAATATTACAAGAAGAAAATTTACAAAGATTATTTGAGAAGAAATATTTGGAATATAAAAAAAAAATGTATTTGTCACCTATATCATTAACTTCTTAGCATGCTTTACAAAATATCCAAGTCGCTCTTCCGTCCTTTCATTTTTCAGTATGTGGCCCTCGCTAGAAAAAGTTTGAACACCCCTGGTAGAAGACTTGCACTCCTGGACTATTCATCTTTAGCCTTCATTTCCTCTCAAGCAGACAGGCAGAAGGCTGTTAGTCACCATCGAATGACCAATGTGCTCTGATGCACACACTTGAATATCATCTATATTTTAATACTTCCTACTACAGAACTTCAAGAAGACTGGGGGGGGGGGGAAGAATCGACCCATATACATGACGTAACAGATATGCTAAAATTGTATCAACCCGTAGAAGAATGTGGTCAGCCTGTTTTACCTTCTCCTTCATCTTCTCAATCTTCTTCACCGAGTTGCGTTTCTGGTATTTGTCCTCCATCCGGATGCTGAAAACCGGATCTCCCCTGCCAATCTGCTTCTCCTCTTGCTTTTCAGCCTCCTTCAGTTTGCTCTCTGCACTAATGCTCTCCGAGTGGTACATGTGGTAGGTCTTCATCACCTGGAGGTGTGGGAAAGAGGGGAGGTGAAGAACCATTTGTTAATGCCGATTTGAAACACGGTGAAATCCATGTCTCATTCACGTCTCGGGACAGGAGTTTAATAGATCAAAGTGTCCGTTCGATTTGAGGACTACCTTTCATATGCAAAACTAAACTTCTTCAATCCTTTGACCCAAAAGGTCAAAATAAGCCAGTTTCAATCATGTATTTATACATGGGGCACACAAACTAAACAACCACACATTACTACAGTGGTACCTTGGTTAACGTCCGCCACGGTAGCACGTATTTCGGTTAACATCCAGAATTTTTGCTTAATTTTGCCTCGACTTCTGTTCTTGGTTTGGCTACGCAGCAATCTTGGATCATGCCCCAAGACAAAATCTTGCGATACTGAGTCCACCCTTAGCTACGGTAGCATGTGAGGCACATACAGTACATGCAATGTAATCACATAGCCAAAACAATGGCCCCTCATGTTAGCCCTGGTTTAGGACAGATCCACAGGTACAGTTTGTCTAATTCACTTTTGAGAGTCTTTCCAAATACAGTTTAATCAAAATTTTAAAAAACTAATAGCTATTAAAAAGTTATTGGTTTTTGATATCAGCCTTGAGAAGCAAAAAGTTATTGTCTTGGTTTGAGAGAAAAAAATACCGTGCATCCCTAGAAATCGTAAAAGCATGGACATTGATTGGGTAGGTCATCAAGAATAGACAAAGAATGTTTCTGCTCTCTGGTTTACCAAGTTGTTTTCACCTCTAAATTGGGTCGGCGCAGGTTATTTATTGATTAAATAAGCAGTGAAGTAAACCTCTGCAAAATACATCTAGCTCCGTGACGTGTGTAAGCAGGACACGTGCACAAAATCTCAGCTTTAGCACAAATTCAGACGCAACCATCTCGTAATCGAAACATTTTTCTCCCAAGTTATTTCTGTACGACGGGAACAACAGAGCGGTGGCCTTTGCCTTTGGTGAGGTTTGGCTTAGCTCACGCTAATTTACAGATGGTTAACTGACCTTGGGCCATGTAGTCCTCATTTAGAGGTCTGGAATCTGGCACTGCTGTGTTGACTTTGTTGCTTCTTTTAGATGGACATATTTAGAGACAGACCAGACCTGTTATTTCACTGGTGGTGGCAGACTTTGGGACTCTGCATGTCTGATGCAATAGCTTACCAGGGCGTGCATGGAGTCAAAGTTTGTGTGCATGTGTCTATCCAAAGGGGTGAAACCAGGTCAAATCAAATCGACAGACATTGACGCAGGAGTAGTGGCTGAACCACATCAACACTGTTGTAGTACCAACTTGTTTCCTTGGTGAGTCCACTGCCTTGGTTTACAGATCAATCTGTTCTAAGTGCACTTACCGGTATATTATTTTATAGTTTATAAGTTGTAGGATCTTTAATTCTCATTTTGTTGGTTTTATGGTGTGTCACCTTCAAAATGTAACATTATAATGAATAAACACCTGTAATGCAATTGAACAAATAGATACCGTCAGTCCTTCTGAGCAATCCAGCGCATGGCAATGCCATTAAAGCACATTAGCATGAAAAGGGGAAATCATTACTACTTACTGTGTATAGCTCATTAAGGACCTTCATTAAGTCTTCCTGAAGCTGAAATGCGATTTCCTTGCTCTGGGGGAAAAAAAGAGAATGGGGAAACCAATGAGAATGACACCGCAAATGACTTAACACATTTCTACTGGATTAAATAATGGAATTGCACGCGGGGAATGAAAGCATATACACTCCTCATCAAAATGTTAAGACCAGTTGAAAAATTGCAAGAATGTGCATTTTGCACTGTTGGATCTTAAGGAGGTTCTAAGTAGAGCTTCAAAATGCAAATAGAAGGAATGGGAGTGAGACAAAAAAAAAAAAAAAAAGAAGCTGCGTACCTACTGTTGCTGACTATTATTGTCTGAGTAGTATCATTTGATTGAGCCCTTTCTAACATTCCACATTACAAATGGTATCATTTCGGAAGAGAAAAAGTTGTGTCAGGACGCCCCCTTCGTCCAAACCAGGGTTGGGGGAAATGAGTTTGGATGTGACCACTGACGCTTGCTTGGGCCCCACTCCAGAAAAGCACCATCCTGAGCGTGGCCTGGTGCGTAACAGCACTTTTAACCCTTTAGGCGCCAGAGTCGTTTTCAGTTTTGACATTACTCATTCAAAAGGCGGTAGCTTGAAAATGGTTCGAGATAAAGGCATACTGTAAATTAGAAAAATCATCAGGATGACCCAAAATTTGTGATGGAAGTAAATTTACTCATCTAATTCGCATATTAGGACGTCACCAGGCTCAGAATTTGTCAGATCCCCGTCTCCACGATACCGGCTCATCAAAATGTCTGATCCACTTGTGATACTCTTCGTCATCTCTCAAGCAAACCCCGCCATCATCATCGTCATTTACAGCGGGATCTTGAACACCACTGCTGCCTGCACCACCGTTATTACTGCTATTATTACATAGATAGACATAAAGTATCTAGCTGTCTGTCTATTATGCCTGTGAATATTCCCATTCATCTAGGTCTTTGTATTCTCAGGTCATATTATATCTATCTATTAGCAGTCTATTTTTTACTAAGCAGTCTCCCGCGGATCGTACCGCGTATGCCGCTATTTCCGCGTTTTTTTTTTGTTGTTTTGTTTTGACAACCCACCGTCTGACTGTCATGGCGAGCAGACGCGCTGCCACACGCACAAAGGGCTTCAAAGTCAATAAACGTATAAACTTTGTATAGAAACGCCCACAAATGCTGCTCAGATTGAAGTTACAGATGTCCACCATCTCCCGGTGTATTAACTACACGACATGGCTTGTTAAATTGAGCAATGCTGCTTGTCGCAATTTTGCGCCTTTGGCGCTTAAAGGGTTAAGATGATTAAAATCGAACACCACGCAACTCAGGTCACCAAAAATTGACATTGGAAAAAGCCTAGAAAAATGCACAAGCTTTGCATTCTTGCTCTCGACACATTCCTCACAAAGCTGTGTGGCGGAGGATCCGATTCAATACGCAGCAAAGTGGATTACATTCTTATACAGGCTGCCAGGCTGGTGTCTGGAATTAAGGAACCGTGCTGGGTAAACTAGCCTGCATCATCATCCTGGACCATTTCCCAACTTGCAGCTCTTGTCTAATCTGAGGAGCCTATAAAGCTAGATAAACCAGAGGCCAAACTTGGAGACAGGCAACCACACGCGTACTTGTAAATCAATTGTCGATAACCGAGCCAAAGTGTGATATTGGATTTCTGCTTAACTATAGTGAAACCTCTATAGTTGAGATACAACAAAAAAGACACAAAGATACTATATATTTTGTCTTTGTAGCACCACAACATCTGAGAAATTTGCATTTATTTTTTTACATTCTTGCAAAATAGACTTGTCGGAATGACACGTGCCTTGTCAAAAGGGAAAATCCATTAACAAGCATCAGTTCAGAGGACTGAACATTTGACTGTCAGATCTAACAGTCATCAACTCGCCTCCATTAAGAAACCTTGGAAGTGTTCCAGAGCTCAATGAAAGACCTTCACAGCATCAAATAAGCTGAGAGAGTGTGCATGAGAGGTAAATACAAGAAAGAAAGCCAAGCATAATGTTGTGTTCAGTATGTGTTCAGAGGCAGAGACTGACAGTTAAGCTTTGATGTTCAAAAATGACCACATTTATTGCATATATTAAATGAGGCATTTGTTATTTGCCCATTGTACCATTAAACTGATATGGTCTCATTCATTAAAATAGGAAATGCAAAAAGGAGATTTTATGAGTCAGTTTTCTATATGGAGGTTGCAGGGGTGTCACAAGATCTCGTAAAATGTGAAAACATTTCTTGTTCGGGAAAAAAAACCTCCCGCAATAATATATAAATTAAATCAGACGATAAATTAAAATGAACTCGATAATTTTGCCAGCCTCCATATATTGCCATGTGCATCCGTGTCTGTTTTCCTCCTCTCTCACCTCCAAACAGACCTCATCAACCATACGGTCGCTTTGTCTCTGTGGGGGGGGCGGGGCCACTAGCATGCACACACAGCAAAAGAGTGGAGCCTCGTGAGGCCCAATGCAAGGTAGTAGTCATTACAGTAGGACAATGCATGTCACAGACGCCCACAACTTTTCAAGGAAATATTGCATCATGATATATTTTTATATCATAATATTAGTTGACGATAATATCTTCTAGCATGAATTTGTGGCATAATAAACATTTCTAAACGCACTTGCATTGTTATGTTTGTCTTGTCATATCTTTGACGGTTGTATACCCCACATAGCCTGTATGTGTGAGACACTGAAGTTCAGCTTGAGAGGGCAAAAACCATTCAGACACACATCAGAGAGTATCACACTTAATTGATGGTTTCATAAAATGTTTGAACTCCAAATTTCTAAAAGGGTACAAGCTCACACAAGTCCTGCATGTCTCGCAATACCGCTTTTGTCGCTCAGGAGTCAACTGAGTCATTGTAGTGCAAAGCAGCTGCAGATGTACTCAGCTGCTGCTGCTTCAGTCAAGGAGTAAAGGCTCTCTCCCTCTCTCTAGGGCGCTTCACTCAACGGGCAGTGAGAGAAAACTCAACACAGGATCCTTGCAGCAGTGCATCACGTTGCAGTGCGAGGAAGAGTGCAAGCCGCACTATAGAGGAAACTCACTTAGCAGCAATTTTATTGTTCCGCTGACTACCAAAAACTTATGACCGTGAATAAGTGCTGAGATGTAAACTGACTGCTAAATTACCTTAAGGAAGCTGGGAATGAGGGGTTAAAAAGCCATCTTCCTCGTGACATACTGTCCCCTGTGAAATATGACTCTACATTTCAGATTAACAAATCATACCACACCTCAGCCACAAATCGCGTGGCTTGCCAATGGAAAATGTAAAAAAAAAAAGAAGAAGAAGAAAAAAAAAGAAATCCTCCAACCTTCCTTGAAACGTTGAAGCTGGTGGCTGCAGTCGCAGAACGTGACTTCTATAAATAAAGGAGGGCAGTGTATAACAAGCGACCAGTGGTATGAATAATGTAAAGTGGCTACATGTGATACGATCTGGCTTGGCAGGAAAGAAAAGAAACAAATGCACGCCTGTTCTTTGAAGAATTTATGGCAGTATTTTCCTTTAAAATGTCCTCAATCCAGAAAGAAAATAACAAAAGGGTCAACCTGATGAAGACAGGCTGGGTAACTCTGGGGTCTTATGCTGCTTGAAATTTGAGAACACCAGGAAATAAAAACACCTCTTTGATGCAAGGATGACAACACAACAGCTGCCTCCTCAAAACTGTGGAAGAGCCCACGTAACATCTGGAAATTTTGTGTTGTTTGTGCCTCATTATTGAGGCTCAGTTGGGATCAAAGACTCTGAGAGGCTTTAATTAGAGCAAGGGTATCCAAAGTGCGGCCCTGGGACCATTTGCTGTTTTTTTATTGGCCTGCGGCACATTCTAAAAATGTCATTTTACAAGAAAACTGCAATGAAAGAGCAAAAATGGAAAAATAAGCAACAATTTTACAATAAAGTCAAAATATTAAAAGAAAAAAGCTGTCATCGAACAAGAAAAAGTAATTTTGCAAGAATAATGCTGTAATATTATGAGTAAAAATAACATAATTGGAAATATTAAAGAAAGGCATTGTTAAGGCATTGTTTAGGCATTAAAAAATTGGAAAAAAGGAAAAAATCCATTTTACGAGAATAAAGTCAAAATATTAACAAGAAAAATTTGTATTCTAGCGAGAAGAAAAATTGCAATTTTATGAGAATAACCTTGTAGTATTATGAGGAAAAATGTCATTTTAGTAGCATAAAGCTGAAATATTAATAAAAAATGTCTTAATGTTATTCAAACTTCAAACAACTAAAAGTTTGAATATTATGAGAATAATAACTCAGTAGAGCTCAAACCAAATTGGGAAAAAAGTGGATCACCATAGTTGTTTTATTTTTGTGTGTGTGCGTAAACTGGCAAACTATCTGTCCTGCTATTTACTATGACTGTTAAGAAACAAAGTCCACTGATTTTGCCTAGCATTCTAAACATGTTCATGTTTTGTAGCATTCAATATGTGCAAACAGGAAGGGCAACGACAGACATATCTGTAAAATAGCTCTGTCAAATCTGGCACCATTAAAAGATCAGTGACACTTTAAACACCAAAAGGAAATGGGAGCAGCAGTTTCCTGTTTCTGTAGACATTAATGAAAGAACCTTACCTCAACGGGGGAGGGGGTTTAAAGGTTTATGACTTATGGCTTGCAGGACTTCAGAGCCAGAAAGAAAGACAGACCGATGGACAGAACAGATAGAAATAGTCACCCAGGCTAAGCTGACACAAAGGCATGCCTCTAAGGCGAAGCCACTTTGTAATTTGGGTCTGTGGTGAGTTCATGTGACTCCAACAGCAAAGGAACTCATAATCCACTAGGGAGTTGTCATCTTTGTGGTGGTGACCGGTTTTGGTCATCAAGCTGCGGTCTTCATGCAGTAGAGTGAAGAAGCTCTACTTATCTGAAATAATGTCGATAAAGACTACATTGCTGAAATTTAAGGAAAAAAAATATCCCAATGGTAAGTTATAATTATGAGATGAAAAATCAAAATTAGGAGATGACAAAGTCAAAATTAGGAGATAAGGAAGTCATGATTCTAAGATAAAAAGTCAATTATAAGATAAAAAGTCAAACTCAGGAGATAAGAAGACATAATTATGAAATAAGAAAGTCATAATTATGAGCCAAAAAGTCGAAATTATAAGATAACAAGTCAAAATTATGAGATACACTGCACATCTCATAATTATGACTTGTTATCTAATAATTTCAACTTTATTGCATAATTATGACTCTTATCTAATAATTAGGACCAATTATAAGATAAAATGTCAAAATTTTGAGATAAAAACTCAGAATTATGAAATAAAGTCATAATTATGAGATAAAAAGTCAAAATGAGTTAAAAAGTCAAAACTACGAGATGCGCAGTGTACCTCATAATTTTGACTTTTTAACTCATTTCAACTTTATCGCATAATTATGACTCATAATAATAAGGACTTTTTATCCCATAATTTCGACTTTTTAATGTTATAATTTTAACTTTTTATCTCATAATTATGACTTACCATTGGAATATTAAAAAAACTAAAAAAAACACCCATTAACCATACGTCAGTAATAATTTATAACTAAGTCATAATACACCTGAGCTGTGCGTGAACCACTGTTATACTACAATTCTTACATGTTTGTGCCTTTATGATTCACTGATGTTTGCTCTTGTGTTGCGAGGGAACAATGGCAATCGAAGAGAAAAGGCGAGGGCTCTGGAGCTGAATCTAATTTAATAATTAGCAAAGGCAATTTTTTTTTGCAAATATTGATCGGAATCCCAGGGCAACGTCACGACGTGTGTTTCAAAAATAAACATTTTTATGGGTGTATCAATAACTGGCAGTTTTCCGGCATCCACTGGTGGCCACGGAACGTAACCCCTGCGAAAAACGAAGATCTACTTCATACAGTATGTGACTTTAAAACACAGGTTGGGATAGGGGTCAGCAACCTGTACTATCAAAAAGGAGCCATTTTGCCTTCTGGCCCACAAAAGAAAAGCCACAAAACATAACATAAATGTCGAGTGTTTGTTTTGAAAATGCCTTTCAACGTTTTTTTGTTGTTGTAAGCCAGCATCGCTGCAAAGACAAAGGAATCTGTCCATGCAGAAGTAAACACTGTATTGTCTTGAGATGTTTCTTTTTGGGGGAGGGAAGATGTCTCTTTCATGTCTGAACGAATGCAGGCAGCCACCCCCGCCCTTCCTTGCGCTCATCCAATCACCAGTCAGAACTCAAGTGGGATGCATTCACAGTCTTACAAAAAGTTGAATATTTTTAACCCTTTTCAAAAACGTGCATTTTCTGCACTCGGGAAAATATTCAAGCTTTGCAAAGGGACCTATAACCAAGAGGTTGAGGAGCCGCGGGTTGCCGACCCCTGTGTTGGCATACAGTGTTCCTTCGCTATATCGCGGTTCACCTTTCGTGGGGTTGCTGTTTCGCGTGTTATTTAAATGCAACTTTGACTTTTTTTAACAGCATATGAACGCGCATTGTGTTCTGTGTCATTGTAGTGTATTAGAGTGATTTATTGGTGCTCTGTTGAATGTCTGTTATTATATTTACTACTGCTACCAGGAGAGATTGTTGTTTACTCATGTTGAAGACGTGTGCACCTAGTCTATGTGCCTGCATGAGCAATTAAGAACCCACAGCAGATAATAGCCGGCCAAATATACAGTAGAGCCACATCAGTCTTTATCGGCTAAGAGAGAACCTGCACATTGTGTTCTGCGTTCTGATTGGCTGTAGACCATTGTAAATCAATCCCCTTTGTGCCGTCACTAGCAAACTGCGTGAGCTGCTTGCTAACCGCCAATAAACAATACAAGAAGAAGAAGAAGAAGCTAAAGAGGTTAAACAAATCTTTGTTTCAAGGATTAGGATGAGGAGGAAGATGACAGCAACTGTAACCAAATAAAGTTGGCTACGGATGTCACTTACTGCGGGCTATTTTGGGAACCTATCCCCGCGATAAACGAGGGAACACTGTATACTGTTTCCAGGCTCCAAAATGCTCGTGTCATAGAAACGAACAGCCAAAACAATATTTTTATGATATATTTGAAATCAAATTCAAGCTTATGCAAGTTTCTGGAGCTGAGGAAATTGAATTAGTGATGAGCTAATTGTTAAACCTGAGCCATGTTGCACCAGAAACACACTCCCAAGAAATCCCAAGATAAGTGTTTCACCATAAGAGATGTTTTCATGTAAAGAAATGCAAAATGTTTGTTCAAAAATGCAAGACACATAATAGACCTCACCTTCTTTAGTAGTCGTGTGGAGTCCTCGCTAACCTGCATGAACCTCATAATGACATTGTTCAGGTAGATGTCGCTGAGAGTGGCGTGGTCTTTACTCTCCCTCCTCACCTGGTTCAGCAGCAGGTACCAGCAGTTGACGGGCGACAACAGATTCTGGTCTTTTCTAGGGAAAAAGGAAGTTTCCATTCAGAACATTGTGTAATTTTAACTAGTAGTTTCTTACAGCTTCTCAATGAGCGGGATTTCAGAAAATAACAGGGCCAAAAGGATGAATGCGTCATAGGCCTCCCTTGGTGTTAAATGTCCCAGATACAAGCGGCTCTGGGCCTAAAAGTCCTGCAATAGATTTCAAGGACAGCACTATAAAGTGTGACACATTTGTGTCCATGACATTTCTGGGGCAGACCTCATGCAGCCAAGCACACCTTAAATACTCCTAGTATTCTCTCTTAGTAGACAAGCTGTGGGAGTATTCTTATATACAGTACTGTGTAAGACTTGTCACAGGAGACATGGATAATACGTTACGGCACATGGGAAGCATAGGCAACGAAGTGATGCACTGAAAAGCTGTTTTGCAGTAAGTTATCCAGACCAGAGTGACTTGGGGCTCTGTAATCACTCTGGCTTGAAGGCTCACGTCATCTGGGTTCATCTATGTCTAAAGAATAGGAGTGTGAATATCTGTGCGTGTCACTGGGGAATGTTTTAAGGCTGGAAGGGGTCAAGTCTTACAGGAACCATATGGAGAATCGCCTCTGCTCCTGCCCCCACGAGGACAGTTTACACAGACAGGCAGCCCTTGTCAACACAACAGGTGAAAAACCCAGAACTTGGCAAGTGACCCGGCCTTGACCTCGCATTTAGCATTGGTACCCCATCTGTTGCAGGGGCAAAAAGTAGGCATTCCTGAAGAACTGATAAACAAACGAGTGAAATGTTCACTGAAAAACTGTAAAAACAGGATGTAAATTCCATTTGCTAAAAGCCGAGGCAGATTGATGTACTGGTGCTGCATGGTCAAACTAGCCACGTGCAAAGGGAGTGAAGGATAGAAAAAAAGCACACTACAAAATGAATAATTGAAGTGACTCAAGCTAAATGGCAAAATACACTACTGGACAGCATCACAGACACCTCTGTCAAAGAGCAATTACCATAAATCCTTCCTGCACTATGTACCAGCTGAGCCACTCTGCAGGAAAGATAGCACATGTGTGTGTGTGTATGTTTACTAATACATACTTCCTTTTGCACATGCCAATGCATAATGTCCAGGTGGCCACAGATATGACTCTGGATGAAGTACACTTCTGATCAAATCAAAATTTTAAGACAAGTTGAAAAAATTGCACAAATTTACATTTTGCACTGTTGGATCTTAAGGAGGTTCTAAGTAGAGCTTAAAAATGCAAAAAGATTAAATGGGTGTGAGACAAAAAAAGCAATTAAGACATTAATCAAATACTTGAAATGTAAGATGTGGAATTTTGATATTCACACGGCAACATGGCATCCAGCTATCAGAAAATGAGATACTTGTGGTACAGCGAGAAATGGGAGTGAAGCTAAATATTTTTTGAGTGAGCAATTTATGGCAGACAAGCATTCAAGTGAAATAGGCTGTTCATCAGCTGATCAAAAGTTTAAGAGCACATCCTTTAAAAGTCCAATCTTGGCAAAAATGTGGATTCAATTTTCTGTCAACATATTCAAAGGCTTTGTCTCCTTCAAAGCCACAAAATTGTCCGTTTGGAATTTGCACGAGAGCACCAAACATGGGACATTGACCGGTTGATCAAAGTTTTATTGTCTGATCAGAAAAAATGCAACCTTGACGGTCCTGATGGCTTACATGGAAAACCCACCTGAGATGTCTTCCACATGGCACAGTGGAGGGGGCGCCATCATGATCTGTGCTGCTTGTTCCTTCAATGGAACAATGGAGCTTCAGGTTGTGCAGGGCCTCAAAAGGCTACTGGCTAAGTGGAGATTTTGCATGGGGCATCCCTCATGACTGAAGGCCATCGTCTGTGTGGCAATAACAGACTTTTTCCTAATAGGACAATGCTACAGTTCAGAATGCCCGCCTGACAAATGACTTCTTCCAGAGGAATAAGCTCACTCTTCTTCACCATCCTGTCTGTTCCTCTGATCTAAATCCAATTGAGAACATTTGGGGATGCATGGCAAGGGAAGTTAACAATAATGGACATCAGTTCCACACAGTGGATGCCCTCCGTGAAGCCATCTTCCCCATCTGGAGCAACATTCCCACTAGCCTCCTGGAAACACTGGCATCAAGCATGATTCAGCTGATTAACAAGAATGGCACAGCTACTCATTACTGACTCCTTTTTTCAACATTTTATTTCTATTTTAGGGGGGTTTCTGTTTTTTGAGCTATGGTCTTAAACTTGTGACGCTCTACTTAGAACCTCCTTAAGATCCATCAATCCATTTTCTATGACGCCTTACGAGGGTCGCGGGTATGCCTATCCCAGCTGACTATGGGTGAGAGGCAGGGTACACCTCTGGTCGCCAGCCAATCTTAGCACATATAGACAAACAACCATTCACTCTCACTTTCATACCTATGGACAATTTAGAGTCGCCAATTAACCTAACATGCATGTTTTGGAATGTGGGAGGAAATCGGAGTACCCAGAGAGAACCCACACACGCACGGCGAGAACATGCAAACTCCACACAGAGATACTAAGATCTTCCTGATCTCCTGACTGTGTGGCCAATATGCCAACCACTAGGCCACCGTGCGGGTCCTTAAGATCCAACAATACAAAATGTAAATTCTTGCAATTTTTCAACCGGTCTTGAAATTATGATCAGGAGTGTACAATCCGTGCTTCTTCCCAAATAGTCCACATCTACTTCGATTGGGTCCCCAAACTGAATCCAATACAATTAAGGTTTCAAGGAAAGTAAAATAACACAACTGAGACAATGACCATACAATTACATACACACTGGGGCATGTTCATTCTGTATTTTACATGACATGACTTGGCCAGAGGACTAACACTGGGAGTTGCTCACCCGACATAATACCAGGAAAATCTCCCAATGTCATCATTTCCTCCTTGGCTTGAGCAGGAACTGGGTCAGACAGACAGATAGATGGGGGGCCATAAGTAGAGTCTATGCACTTATAATACAAACAACTGTCCACAAAGGGTGTGAAAGGAGTGAAAATAACCTCCATGTTAAACTGTAACTGCTGTTACGGTTTTCAGTGTGTGTTCTGGTCCTTCACGTAGTGTAAATCAAGGAGGTCAACATTGTAGAATGCCAGAGGATAGCGGGTGGCTGGAAGTAAAGGACTGCAGGACATTGAAACATGAGATCTTATCAACAGCAAGACAAAATGGCAAAGTCCTCTAGTAGCTCTCTGATAATGTCGCTCATTAAAAAAAAAAAAAAAAAACTTTTGCAGCTGCAGCACAGGAACCAACATTTCACTTCTATGCTTTCCCCCAAATTAAGTCCAAATGATTTGTTTTCAACACCTTGCAAAGACAGCAAAAATCTATTTAAACTTAAATTGTTTTAATAGTAGACATGAGAGATTGTTATTGTTATGGTCAGTGTAGGGCTTGTACACCAGGACATTACCCAGACTCAACACAGCCATTACTGTCTGAATAGGTGGCAACACAAGTGAACAGCAAAATCATTTGGTCTTGCCTTGCCAACAGTCAAGAACGGTGATGGTAACGTCGCAGTCTGGGGCTGCATGAGTACTGCCGGCACTGGGGAACTCTGGTTCATTGAGGGAAACATGAATGTTCTATGACATTCTGAAGAAGCGAGTCCTTCCTTAGTAATGAACGCTGTGTTCGCTACATTTTAGTGGTTAATACATCTACTGTGCTTTCCAAGCTTTACAATGACTACTCTAAGTAACAGCAAAGCTTAATTTCTATAGTATTTGAGAAGAAATAATAAAACGGTTGCTAAACTTTGAGTGGTGTTCTCACTTCCGTGAGATGCTGCAAGTAAGTGACAATAAGGTGTTCCGTGGATGGTGACGTGACGTGATGCTGTAATCTCGCGAGAGTGTGCGTGACGCGCGGAATACAGACAAGCGGAACATAGCGCTCGGAAAAAAAAAGACAAACAATCAACTATTAAAACATCCGCAAAGTATCTCGACACAAAACCAGCAAATTAAACACCTTAGACGCCTAACCAACCCAAACTGGAAGATCTGGAGGAGTACATCGACGGGTGCTTCGAACGTGTAGTTATGGGAAAATCACCGAAGACACCAAACCCCAAACGGAGCCGTCCAGAAGACTCACCTGGAGGAATATCTCCGCCAGGCACTGACATCAAAGACATCCTTGAGTCCATCGACAAGAGGCTGATTTGCCTGGACGGCCGCCTCGCTCTCGTCGAGGTACTTCACAAAGAATTCCAGGCCATCCGTGAATCTCTGGAATTCAGCCAAAACCAGATCGTCTCCTTGGTTACGGAGAACGCCACCCTCCGCGAGTCGGTGAAGTCCCTCACCGACGGAGTTTCACAACTCGTCCAGGAAAACAAGACCATGAAGGAGACGATTCTAGACCTCCAGGCCCGGAGCATGAGGGACAATCTGGTCTTCGCGGGAATTCCCGAAAAATCTGAGGAGGACCCGGAAGAAGCGGTGAGGGCCTTCATGGCGCAACAACTCAAACTCCCAGCGGACGCCATCCAAAACATCACTTTTCACCGCGTTCACCGCTTGGGAGCCAAGAAGCCAGAGAACCGTAGGCCGAGACCCATCGTGGCGAAATTTGAACATTTCAAGCAGAAGGAACAGGTGAAGGGCCGAGGTCGGGAGCTGAAGGGGACGGACTTCAGCGTCAACGATCAATTCCCCCGAGAAATCCTCGACAGGCGCCGACGCCTATTCCCTGTTCGGAGGAAGTTCATCAACGAGGGATGCCGAGCTGTCATCACGGTGGATAAACTCTTCGTTAATGGACAACTTTACCGCGACCGGGAAGTAACACCGTGGCTGTATTGATATGGTAACTAATGATCTATCTCAAACAGGTAACTTTTCTTTCTATCTCGCAGCGCGCACACTTGTAGCGTTTACAATGTTACTGTCTGCTTCCACTTTACCCCTCCCCCCCGTTTTTTTTTCTCTCTCTATCCCACTGTATAAATGCACAGCCTTTCTTCTTTTTTTGTCCTTTTTTTTCTTCTTCTATTTCTTCCTCTTCTATTCCCCCCTCTGTCTCACGTTTTCTCCCCTCCTCATATTGTCACATATCCTCTTGTCTGCCAGCTGTCTCCTTCATCAGCATCTCCTCACAGTGACATCATACACCCTCAAAGTCCAATCCCGAACCAAATTCAAGCTATTCACACAAATACACACACGTGCACGCATTCTTCTACACATACACATCATATTCCACTATTGATACGGATATCACAACTACTCACAAGCACGCTCATCTCACTTATGCATAAACCCACATCACGTCCTCACTTTAGTTGTCTTAGTTCATTCAGGATTACTATGTTACACTTTGCCTATGTACAAATTAAGCATACATTATGTACTGTATATACTCCCATTAATTTTACTTCCAGGTACACATACTTTGCATTTGATCTTGTTTACACACACATCACCAAAAGCTAGTGTAGGATGAACTCACTGCAGTTTGTCACTTGGAATGTCAGGGGAGTTGGGTCGATAGAAAAAAGACAAAAAATTTTTAATCATTTGAAGAACACCCAAGCAGACATTGTCTTATTACAAGAGACTCACATGTCCAAGTCAGCTGTCCATACACTTCACTCACCACAGTTCCCACACACATATTTAGCAAGTTACAACTCCAAACAGAGAGGGGTAGCTATTTTAATTAACAGGAGGGTGAATTTTACACTCCACAACACTATTACAGACACAGAAGGGAGATATATAATTATGAACATATCTGTTGATAATGTACATTTCTGCATTGCCAACATATATGGTCCGAATGTTGACGACCCCTCCTTCTTTCATGCCTTCTTTTCTTCTCTCTCTGCACATTTGGATACAAATATGATCTTGGGAGGGGACCTCAACTTAGTATTTAACCCAGAAGTGGACAGGTCTAGCCCAGCTGGGAGACATCGTGAGTCTCAATCAACATCGATACTGAAGAAATACATGAATGATTTTGGTCTTTGTGATGCTTGGCGCTCTTATCACCCTACTCACAGGGAATATACCTATTTCTCACCAGTGCACCACACCTACTCTCGTATTGACTACTTTTTGACAAGCAACTCAGTCATATCAGACATCTCAAACATTCACATACACCCTATCACCATTAGTGACCACGCCCCAGTCTCTCTTTTTCTCACTAACCAAACAATGAGCACTCCTACTAGATGCTGGAGATTAAATACATCATTACTAAAAGACTCAGACTTCCTAAAATACTTTGAAAGAGAGTGGACAATGTTTTTAGACTTCAATGACCAACCCGGTGTTTCGGCTAGTATTCTGTGGGAGGCAGCAAAAGCAGTAATGCGCGGAAAAACCATTTCATATTCATCATATAAGAAAAAGAAAGAGAGATTACTAGAATCAGAGTTGGAGAAAAAAATCCAACTCCTCGAAACCGCTCATGCTGACTCAAAGGATGAGCATATCCTAAGTAACCTAAGGAAACTGAAACTAGACTTAAAAGAAATTACTGACAAGAAAATTCAGTTCCAACTGCAGAGACTACGTTTGGAAAAGTTTGAGCATGGCAATAAACACGGAAAATACTTAGCTAACCAGCTAAAAGTCAATAAAGAAAAAAGCTCTATCTCCTCCATTAGAAACTCAGGAGGTCACATCACTCACCTCCCGGAAGAAATTAATTCTGTCTTTAGGAGCTTTTATAAAAATCTATATACACCTCAGATTAAACCATCTCTCCCAGATATCAAAACATTTCTCAACAACATAGAATTACCAAAATTAAATGACGAACAGGTGACCAACTTAGATGTACCCATTTCATTAATAGAACTCCATAACGCTCTACACCGGTTGCCGAATAATAAAGCACCAGGACCTGACGGTTTCCCTGCCGAGTTTTATAAAACATTCTGGCCATTACTATCTCCAATATTTCTTAGAATGGTTTTGGAAATTAAAGACAGTTCATGCTTGCCTCCAACCATGAACTCAGCTACAATCAGTCTCCTGCTGAAACCGGATAAGGACCCAACACTACCTTCCAGTTATCGTCCAATTTCACTGATTAATGCAGATCTTAAAATAATATGCAAAGCGTTAGCTATAAGGCTGGAAAAAGTTACCCCTCATATAATACACCCTGATCAATCAGGATTTATTAAGGGGAGAAACTCAACTAGCAATGTACGCCGTCTAATCAATCTGATTGATTACTCTATCATCCATAATTTAGAAACCACAATTGTCTCATTGGATGCTGAAAAAGCATTTGACAGAGTAAACTGGAAATTTCTCTTTGCAACACTACATAAATTTGGCTTTGGAGACTCATTCAGAACATGGATTAAAATACTATACAACACCCCGAAGGCCTCTGTTCAGACCAACAATCACATCTCTCCAGAATTTACTTTACAAAGAGGTACTAGGCAAGGGTGTCCACTCTCTCCCTCACTATTTGCTATCTTTATCGAACCTCTTGCAGCTGCAATTCGACAACATATAAATATTAAAGGGATCCACACCACAAATGTTCATCATAAGATAAGCCTTTATGCTGATGATGTATTACTCTTCCTGGATAATTCACATTCTTCACTTCACGAATCTATCTCACTCATTAACAATTATAGCACCTTCTCAGATTACTCCATTAACTGGTCTAAATCCACAGTACTGCCCATTAACTTTGGTTTCCAGAGCACCCCCTCTATACCACTGTGTTCAGGGAACATTAAGTATTTGGGTATTAACATTTCCTCCAACCTGTCAGACCTGATCCGCTTGAATTATACTCCACTATTGAAGTCAATAGAAGATGATCTTGCACGTTGGAGAACCTTGCCCATCTCACTTACAGGCAGAGTATCCACCGTGAAAATGATGATTTTACCCAAGGTTAATTATCTATTTTCCATGATCCCCACTAAACCATCTATAATTTGGTTCAAGTCATTAGACTCATATATAAATAAATTTCTTTGGAAAAATAAGCCAGCACGAATAAGTCTCAAAACATTACAAAAATCTAAAGAATATGGGGGCTTAGAACTCCCAAACTTCTCCAACTACTTCCTTGCAAACAGGTTACAGTATATCTTAAAATGGATCAACCCTAACCCATTGGATTATTTATGGCTAGACATAGAACAATCACTTAGCCACGAAATCCCAATTTGTAACCTGCCCTTCATTAGCCAAATCCTCCGAAAAAATAATTGTTTTAAAAGTATAAATATAAGCAACACTCTGACAGCTTGGTGGGAATTTTTAAAAATAACAAAATTCTCGCTCACTCCTTGCCAATACACTCCCGTTTGGAATAATCCTGACATCTTGCTTAAAAAGAAACCATTAAATTTCCCAACATGGCACGAAAAAGGAATAAGTTGTATGAAAAATATAATTATAGGAAACAACTTTATCTCATTTAACGACCTTGTTACACAGTATGGAATAAATCATAACAAATTTATTGAATACATACAAATTAAATCCATAATTAAAGCAAGTTTCAGGACCATATCATGGGAAAGCAATACCACTATTGACCAATTTTTAAAAATATCTGCCCCTAAAACATTATCTAAATTATATATTCTACTTTCAAAAAATGACAACACAATTGGAGTACCAATCTCCAAATGGAGCTCAGATTTATCTACAAGCTGTGACCCTGAATTTTGGAAGCAAATATG
The DNA here is from genome assembly GCF_027744805.1 of Dunckerocampus dactyliophorus. NCBI lineage: Eukaryota > Metazoa > Chordata > Actinopteri > Syngnathiformes > Syngnathidae > Dunckerocampus > Dunckerocampus dactyliophorus. Next base: position 6,033,845 of record NC_072823.1, read on the forward strand.
TCTTAATGCTTCCCGGTTAATCAATAATCCCAACCTACAGCTGATTCAGTTTAAAATCCTTCATAGAGTACACTACACAGGACATAGAATGTTTAGAATGGGCTTAACTGACTCTAACATCTGTACACACTGCTCAGACCATAGAATAGATGACTACTTACACTCCATGTGGACCTGTGCTCCCATTAAAAATTTTTGGCACGGAGTGTGTGAGTACCTATCTTTGGCACTTGGGTTCTCCATTCCTACCTCTCCTTTACTATGCCTGCTGGGCGATCTCTCCACAATTGATGTAGAAACAAATCAAACACAGCTTCTCATCACTGCATTAAGCATCGCCAAGAAAACCATTCTCATCAATTGGAAATCAAGGAAGAAACTGAACATAGCTCTTTACAAAAATCTTTTGTTAGATCATATAGCTATGGAGAGAATGTCTGCTGAATCTAAAGAACAAATGTCAGAATTTCAGTCTATATGGGCACCAATAATTAATTCCCTGACCTGACTCTCAGGGGGGTGAGGGCATCTGTCTCTGCCCCTGGGGGTCTCGTTCATCTGGCGTGGGGTGTGGTCCTGGTCGCTGGGTGGGCCTGGTACCTCGGGGGCGGGCGGTGGCGGGCTTGGTGTCCCGGGTCTTCTTTGCTGGGCTGCCTGCCTGGGGGGGCTGGTGGGTGGGGGTGGGGAGGGGTCCGGGTTGGGTGATGGGGCGGGGGCGGGGTCGGGGGGGTCGCCCAGGGGGCGGCGTTGGTTGGCCTCCGGAGTGGTGGGTGGATGGGGTGCTGCATCCTGCTGGTGCCGGGCGCCTACTGCTGCTGGGGGGGCCCGTGTGCGGCTGGTGGCGCTGGCTCTCCCTCGCCTCCTCTGCCTCTGGGGGTGGGGCGGGGACTGCCCTGGGCCCTCCTGCTCGGCTGCCGCGTGGGGCCGTCCGGTGTGGGGTGTGGGGGCCGGCCTCTCCCCCTGGTGGGGGCGCGGGTGCCTGAGCCCGGCTGCCCCCGCGGAGCCATCTCCCCTGGGTGGGAGGGTGGTTTGGGTTGCCCCTTTTTATTTATTTATTTTTATTTTATTTTTTTTTAAAATTATTTTATTTTATTTTATTTCGCTGATTTATGTGTGTGGTGTATGTGTGATAGGTGGGAGCTGCCTGTTATCCTCCGGCGCCTGTGGCTGTCCCCCGGGTGACGGGGGGCGCGGAGGTGGGGGTCGCGGATGTGCGGTTTGGGCTCGGGGTGGGGGGTGCGTGGTGCTGGGGTGGGGGGGATCCCTTGCTTTCTCCCCTCAGGGACGGGGCCGCTGTGGCTCGGTGGGTGGGGCGTGTGGGGGCCGTGGGCGGGTTGCGCGGTGGGGCGGGCGGCGTGGTGTCCATCTGCGTGGTGCTTCCCGGGATCGGCGGGAGGATGCTTGCTCCGGGGTGGGGCGGTCGGGGGGTGGCTTTGGCCGGGGGCTTGGGGGTCGGGCTGGCGGGGGGCTGGCGGGCGGTCCCTGCTGCCTGCTGGTGTCGGGCTGGTCCTTGCTTCCGGGCCGGCGGTTGTCTCCCTCCCTCCGGGGTTTCCCCCTTGGCGTGTTGGTGGATGGGCGGGGGGTGGGGCGGTGGCCGGTCTGTGGCGTGGCGGTGGGCGGGGCGGGCGGGGGCATCTGCTTGGGCGCCGGGCGGGGGCCGCTCCTCTCGCGGGCCCGGTCGTGCGGTGCTTGCTTCTCTGTCCCTCCCTGGCGCCTCTGGCCTGCGTGCTTCGTGGGTGCGGCCGTGCTCCGCTCTATGTGGGGTCCGGTGCTCTTGTGGTCGTCGTGGTGTTGCTCCCTTGCCGGCCGTGGTGGTATGCGGGGGGCGCGTGGGCGCGGCTCCCGCTGTCCTGGTGGCGGTCGGATCTGCCTTGGGGGCGTGTGGCTTGTCCGTGGTGTTTGGCGGTTTGGGGGTGGCGCTGTGAACGCTACCTCCGGTGGGGCTCCGGTGTTGGGGGGCACTGGGGGTATCGCCTCTGGGGGGTTGGGTGGGCCGGACTGGGCATCCTGGCGGGCCGGGTAGGGCCTGTGGTGTGTCCTGCGGCACGCCCGAGCCTGGGCTGTGGTGGGCGGCCGGTCGGTCATGTGTCCTTGGTCCCCCCCCTGCTCGGTTTGGGCGGCGTTGGGGTGTGGGGCCCCCGTCCTTCCTGTGCCACTGCACCACCTCACATATATATAGGACATTGGGGGGTGGCCTACGGTCGGGCGTGATTGGGGAGGGGAGCTGCCTTGCGGGGCTCCTTTGCTCCTGCTGTGCCACTGACCTGTTGCCCCCCAATTTTAATCGCAGAGTAGACACTTAGGGTTTGGGGGGGCTGGCCAGGTGAGGGGCCCTCCGAGCGGCAGCTGTCCCCCGATTTTAATTGCATCATTAGCTATCATCCACATACACTCCATATACATGCACACAGATACACCATCCTCTTTTATTTTATTTTATTTATTTATTTATTTTTTTAATTGCATCATAGACACTATCACACCTTATCACATACACGGGTGGGGCGGGCTGGATTGGGGTGCCTCGTGCACCTCGGCGTCTGCCCGCCAGGGTCGGCGGTGTGGCCGGGGGCCTGGCCGTCGCGGTGGCTCGCCCGGGGCGGCCTGGCCTGTGGGGTGCCCTTGTCTGGTTCGCCTGCCCTTCCCTGGGGTGGCCCTCTGGGGCCTGTTGATGCCGGGGCTTGCGCCGGGGGGGGCGGCTTGCGGTGCCCCCCCTGGACTGACACGTGCCGCGGGCGCCTCTGCGCTCTTGGGGCGGGTTCGGCGGTCTCCGGGGGGCGGTGCTGGTGCTTCGGGTGGCCCGTGTGCTGTCGCGGCGGCCGGTGGTTGCTGCGCTGTGGCGGCTGCTGGGGCGCCGGGCCAGCTGGTGGGTTGGGGCTTGGTCATGCTTGCGGGTACTGTGGGCCTGGGTGGCGGGGTGGGGGTGGGGGGGCGGGTGCCCTGGGGCCGGGCTCGCTGGGGGGGGTCGTGCTCTGCCGGGCGCTTGGGCGTCTGTCGCCGTTGCGCTTTGTGCGCTGCCGGGCCGCTGTCTGTGTCCTCGCCTCCCCCGGTCTGTCTGTGGGCTTGTCGGGGGTGGGGCTCCGGTGCGCGGGTGGTGCGCTGTCGGCTCTGGTGGCATGTGGCTGGTCTGGCTTCTGGTGGTATGTGGGGGCCGTCGGCTGGTCGGCTGCTGGTCTCGCCTTCTCGGCGCTGGTGCTTGGCCTCCCTGCGGCTTGGGGTGTGGTGCTCCCGCTCTCTCTTCGGGGTTTGCTGGCCCGCGGGTCTCGGTTGGCGCTGTGTGGTGGTTCGCCTGGCTGCTCGCCCGTTTTCCCGCCTGCCTGCTCGGTTTCCCGCTCTCCTCCTCGCTGACTCCCCTGTCTGCCTCGCTGGCGGCGTCCTACCGCTGGGGGGGTGTGGCCGGGTGTCTTCCTGCTCCCCGGCAGTCTGCGCTCTCCGCCCCTGGGTTCTGAATCGTATGTCTGGGACCCCGGGGTCCCCGGCTCCGCTGCTCCTTGGGTTACCAACGGGGGATAGGGTGGGGCTTCCGGGTGTCGGGCAGTCGACCACTGTGTGTGTGTGTGTGTGTGTGTGTGTGTGTGTGTGTGTGTGTGTGTGCGCGCTTGAGTAAGTAAGAGTGTGTATGAGCGTGCGCATAGGGGTGTGTTTGTGCGTAGGAGCGTTTATGTGCGTGTGTGTGGGTGCGTAGGAGTGTGTATGTGCGTGCGTGTGTGTATTTTTATTTATTTATTTATTTTAGTTATTTATTTGGGGGGGGGCATACAGGGGTTTGCTCCGTGGGGTCAGGTGCTGGGCGATACATCTCTGCCGCCCGTGCCTCCGCCGGGTGGGTGGAGGGTGTGCCTCCTGCATCCCTTGGCGGGGCGGCCCTGTGTCGGGGGTCGGGCGGGGGTTGGCCCGGGGCGGGCCGGGCTCCGCTCCCTGGGGGTGGGGGTGGCGGTGGGGGAGAATTGGCGCTTCCGGCGCGGGCGGGCTTCTTTCCAGCTGTGGAGGCGTCTCTGGGCCTGCCGGTTTGTGGCCCCCGGTACCCGTCTGCCTTTGTGGGGTGTGATCTCTCGCTGGTCTCGGGGGTTGGCAGTCCTCCGGCCCGCTGGCGCCCTGTCCTTGGCTGGGATTACCTCTCTTCGGCCCCTTACTGGTCTTCCCGGGGGGGGGGGGGGCTCTCTGGGCTGGCTCTTGGGGCACTGTTCTTTGTGCTGCCTGCCCCTATGGGCCTGGTGGCCTTCTGGCGGCCGGGGCCCGGCCTTGCTATTTGGGGCGGGGCTCTCTGGGAGGTGGAAGGCGGCCCCTTTCCTTTCATGCACTCTCAGTGACAATCACACGCCCACACATTCCTGCACCTTTATATATATATGAAGTCTTCCTTACATACAGAGATACCTGTACATATGCACACTCACAGTACATACGTACTTCCCCACATTACTCACTGAGTTATCCAGGGTGTTATTATGTTGTTGGTTTTATTACAGCGACGGTGATTTCAGCAGTATGACTATATATATATATGTGTGTATGTGCGGTATATATGTGTATGTATATATATATATATATATATATATATATATATATATATATATATATATATATGTATATATGTATTTATGTATGTGTATGTATGTATATATGTGTGTATATGTATTTTTTTTTTTTTTTACAATGATGTGCATTACAGTAACTTTGATTCTATTCACTATCATGGATAATCATTTCATTACTACAGTTATGTGTGACTGTTTCAATGCGGTATTATCATGGTGATCACTATCATAATTCATCATTTCATGACTGCTATTGTGTGCGACTGTTTCAATGCAGTATTGTCATTGTGATCACTGTCATAGGTCATCATTTCATGACTGCTATTATGTCTGATTGTCATTGACAGCTTTGTCATTGTGGTTGTTGATATTGATTTGTCCTTTATCCTTGTTCGTCTTTATAGTTGTCACGGACATTTATTTGCTGATGTCGTTCGGTATGTTTCTGTTGTTCTGTCACAATTGTTGTTGTTGCTGCTGTTGTCCTTGTCTCTTGTCTCTCTTTTTTTTGTTTTTGTCCCCCCCCCCCCCCCCCCCCCCCCCCCCCCCCCCCCCCCCCCCCCGTTTCCTTTTCTCTTCTTCTCTGTCCCCTCCTGCTCCGGTCCGGGCGCTCCAAATTTGCTTTATAACAAGCATCAAGGTCGAATAAATTTTGTATGACAGGGGAAGTGTATATCACACTTCTCTCTGGCAGAGTAAATCTGTTGAGCACTTGACGGCATTTAGGTATACAATTCTATCTGCTTTAAAGGCTGGACAGGACAGGGGGAAAAAAAAAAAAAAAAAAAAAAAAAAAAAAAAAAAGTGACAATAAGGGGAATGTATTCTCGCTGGAAGTTAACGGCTGGGGGCCACTTTTTTTCCATTGGCCCTCAGCACATTCTAAAAATACAATTTATAAAAAAACAACAAATAAGAGTAGTAATTTGATGTGAATAAAGTCATACTTTTGAGCATAAAGTTGATATATTAAAAGACAAAAAACACTAACAGTTGTATTATGAGAAATAAACAAAGCAAGGAATACATTTGCAGTTTTAGAAAATGTAGTTTGGGTAAAAGCTAATAAAGTCTAAATATTAAAACCATTAGAGTAAGAGAAAGAATGAAAACAAAGAAAGTATTTGTGAAAAATAAATTTAAAAAAAACAGCAAAAATGAAAAAAAAAACTAGAAAAAAAGCATAACACAAAGAGAAAAAGTTTGTTCGTACTAATAATATGCTTGTCACCCATAACACAAAGCTGAGATGCATTGCATGTTATTTTTTAAAATATAGCATAGCATATCTCAATGGGTTGCTCCGCGCCATTTGATTTTTCAGTATTTGATCCTCTGTGGAAGAAAGTTTGGACACCCCTGGTTTATGTGTATGAAGGAGGGTGTTCCACATTGAATTCAGCATTTCTGTATTGCAGAGAACAAGAACAGAATTGTCCTCCTGAAAAAATATATGTCACATATTGACTTAGAGCACGTCAAAGTATGTTATTTCAACTTGCTACAGAATTGCTGCTCCTCTGACAGGCCCAGCAGGGGCTCCCCACAGAGTGTTGCTTGTCTAGACTAATTACCCAGAAATTTTGCTGGTCATTGTGGTGCTATTTTAACATTTGGCTACTCTGCCAAGCTGACCTGCCATATGAACACAGACTAAAGGCTACAGACCGAGCGAAAAGCCATTTTTCACACCACAGACAAATCTGTCCAACAAAAACAGGCCAGAGAACGTGATCACAAAGGCTTTACTGTGCGTGTGCTGTAAAATATAGACCTCGGGGTTTAAAAAACACACAGGAGGATTTTTAATGCTATTTCAACTTCTTGTATTTGTTTAAGAAATATGCTCCTGTGACCATACACCATGCAATGAAAACCACAGAGCCAATCCGCTCACTGGGCAACACCAGCTGCTGGAGCTATTGGGGCTTCGTACAGCAAGCAAAATCTATTTACAGGAGGGAAGGAAAAGTATAAGTTTTATTTTTACGTTCACCACAAGTTGAAACAATATGCTAATGTCTGCATTTTAACAAGTGCACTTCATCAGTGGAAAGTGGGTCAAGAGAGGGAGGAGAAGGAAGAGATAGTGCAAAAATAAAAAGTAGACTAATTATTACAGCAGTTAGCACCTTTGTGCGTGTTCTTTATGAACTGCCTTAACTTTCAGCATAAATCACGGTAATACAATAATCATATCAGAATGGTGTCATCTGATCAATTTTACACTTAGAAGATTTCCTAATGGAAGGGTGTCCAAACTTTTTCCAGCGAGGGCCACATACAGAAAAATGAAAGGATGCAAGGGGCCCCTTTGATATTTTGTAAAGCAACATACTGTATGTAGATATGCCAAGAAGTTAGATACTGTATATTTTGAGAAAAAAGTACAGCTCAGCTTTGTGATATACAGAAGGTGAAAAAGCCCGTTAGTATGAACTTCAAACTTTGCTCTTTTTTTTTTCTTCTTAAATTTACTAAATATTTCAACTTTCTTAAATAATGTTTGTCAATGTTCTTTTCGCAATATTATGACTTTATTTCCACAGTTTGACTATACTCTTATAATTATAATTTGTTCGTTCTTCATAATATTACAGCTTTTTAAAAAATAGCTAATTTTTCTTTAATATATCAATTCCATGGTACTAAAATGACATTTTTCCTCATAATATTACAAGACTTATTATTTTTTTCTTAATATTTACATTTTATTCTTGTAAAATTATGGCTGTTTTTCCCATTTTTTGCGGTTTTTAATTTTCCAAATATTTCAGCTTTCTTCTTAAAGAATTTTCTTTTCATATTATGACTTTATTCCCATAATATTGTGACTTTATTTCTATAATATTCCTATAATATAATAATATAATACTGTTTCTCATATTACGACTTTTAAAAAATAGCTTGATTTTTCTTTAATATTTCAATTCCATGCTACTAAAATGACTTTATTTTTCCTCATCATATTACAAGTTTTTTCTCATTCATTTCCGACTTTTTTCCTTATTATTTCCATTTCCATTGTTGCTGTTGTTTATTGCCGACTATTTCAGCTTTCTTTTTGTAAATTTTCTTCTCATAATTATGACTTAATTCCCATGACAGTTTAACTTTAGTCTTGTAATATAACTTTTTCTGCAACCTAATTTTACATAAATTACAACTTTATTCACTGTTTTTCAATATATTACGACTTATATTACAAAAATAATAATATATTTTTTCTTTAATATTTCATTTTTTTGCTACTAAAATTATGTTATTTTTCCTCCTAATATTCCAACATTATTCTTTTTTCTCTTAATATTTTGACTTTATTCTTGTAACATTTGGACACCCCTGTTCTAATGGTATTTGTTACAACATATTTTGCCTCTACTAACTTGCAAAGGCTGCTTTTTAAACAACTCTTTTTTGTGGCAGATATTCAAATATGTTTGAGTGTCTTATGTGTTGCTGTTTTGTTTAAAACTGTGTCTCACACTCTCACACACGCAGAATTGTGACAACCTAAACTAAAGCGCACACATAAAAACAGCAACAGTCAACTCACTTATACTGCTGGTGGTCCTTAGTGCTGCGAGTCTTGGCCATGAAGCGCTCAGCCAGTTTCTCAAGGTTTCTGGAGTATTCCATCTCAATCTCTGCCTTCTTTCTGAAGAAATCTTGAAGGTCCTGCAACAGCTGGACCCTCATCTCTGTCTGCTGGTCCATGCATTTCTGCTGTTCCACTAACTGTGCCCGGATCTCTGATAAAGAACAAACACAAAATACAATACATCAGGATAGAATCGCAAACTGCTTACACCACAGTCACACTGCTAGATATCGGACTTCAGAGGATATCCATTTTGTATCCAAGCTAGGCACGTGGGGGAGAAAATTACATTTACAATTGGGCGACTACAACCTGTACTAGTACATGCATTTTTCCTCGGCATATTTTGTCCATCTGCAGCCCTCGCTGGAAGAGTCTGACACCTCAGTTGTAAACAATAATAGTGGGAGCTTGGCTAGTGTCATTAGTCCATTCCAGAAGTTCTGACTCTAGGGGTGTCCTGATCCGATATTAATACCGGACTGATGTCAGCAAAAACGAATATATAATATAGTATATATGGTGCCAGTAAAAAGACATTGCAGCTGAGTGCAAAACCATGCACAAGTTTCCTGTGTCATGTGGATGTTTTTTTTTTCCCCCCATCGCAGTTGAACATGCACCGCGCGTGTTAACATCCAAGCAGACGCTGCGGTAATTTTACATTTTTCTAGATTTCTCAGATCAAAATCCTAACCCCCCTGCAAGGTTTTGTGTCTCGGCTAAATGAAAAAGTTTGCCCAGTCCTATTTTTTCATTGCACTTTGCTTAAAGTCAGTGTTCTCGTGTATCGTCTCATCTCATGAGTTTGGTGACTCGTGACACCCCTAGTTTTTAACAGTAACAGTGCCTTCTAGACATGAACTAACACCCCATAGTCACCTTTACACTCATATTACCCAATATAGTAAACATAACGGTAAATAAGCCATTTAAGACGTAAATAAGACTTGTGCTTGTGTGTGTTGCTATACATGTGTTCCCAGAGTTGAGTTTTAGCTTTGCTTGTGTTACGGCTGCAACAGTAACCCGTTTTTAATAGGGGTTTTTATTAGGGATAATTGTGCCTTTTGTGAGATCATTCAAACCGGCAACAAAAGCCTGTTGTTCTGGCAATCAAGTCAGGTGTGTGTGTGTGTGTGTCACACTGAACATTACAGTAACATTACTGGCACCTACTGACCAGTGTAGAATACTACATATCAATAACACCAGCAAAACATACGAAAGACACATGTTGGCCGTTCGGACAACGCATGAAGACGTACGAAGTGCAGGAGTTTCTCTTGCAACCTGAAACAAACCCTCTGCGACTAGTCTATCACTCGAAAATCAGCATGTCACACGTGTGTCACCTATAATTCAAACCTGCAGCAAAAGCCTGTTGTTCTGGCGATCGTGTCTGGTGTGCGTGTGTGCCTCACCAAACATTACTGACAACTAGTGTCTAGTCCAGAATACTACATATCATTCACAGCATCTTCTGAATGCCTCAAATTTGTACTTTACTTCATTTAGCCATTTTTATGCTTGAAAATGCTTAATTTAGCCAAAAAATGTAGAATTTGATTCAATATGCATATTTTTGACTAATATGATGACTTTTTGTGATGACTAAAATGATTTAGTAATTCATATATTTTTGAAAAACCATGACAGAGTGAAGCAAGGAAATTCAAGCCGTAATGTGGCAAGAGACGACTGCAATGTGCTCATGAGTATACCCTGGGCTTTGACTTGCTGGCTTATTTGACGTCAAAAAGGTATTTCTATTATGCAAGGTGGCAGTTATCAAATATTACAAATGTTACATAAAACATGCAGCCATGGTGTATGGCCACAGTCTACTGCCCCTCTTTCGACTGTGCTGGGGCAACGGAGGGAGCACCATAACAATATTTAATTTATCATGTGAAAGCATGATACATAGGGCCTTAAACAATTTACCAAATTTCTAGAAAGATCTTTTTTTTTTTTAAATTGTGTTTTTGTCATGGTAAGCGTTCCACTACTATTACATTATGCATTCCTGCGGTCCAAGGTCATAAATCCATCGATCATTTTGTTTCGATACAATTCATCCTCTGTATGGTAAATGTGTCTGGAGGCCTCAGTGATGAGGGATTTTGGTATGGAACAGAACGTGTAGGGTACGACATGAAAGCCTCCTGTGATCCCTTTCAAACAAGAAGGTTGAGAGGAGATAAGAGCACCTGCCTGGAAAACGTGTTGACAAAAGGCTCTACTGTCCATGATACCGATAAACATCAATGCAGTCAAAAGACAATTGATGTTCCCAACACTATCTATCACAGTACAATCTACACAAGCTTGGTGCGCTTCTATAATGTAGCATTTTTGTCATGTTGACAGGAGCAGATAGTGACTTGCAGAATTAGAACGGGCCATAAAGCTGTCAGCAACAAATCCAGCTGACTGATAGAGTTGCGAGTCAGTGTGCCCCAGAGAACGCACGGTGTTGATACGGACAATGAAAGAGCACTGTTTGGTCTCTGTGGTAATCAGGTTGGACTATAGTCCCTTTGTTTCGTAACTGGATGATATCCAAATGTCCCTGTGGAGGCCACATCACATAATTCCCATTGGCACTTTCATAGTGACAAATATTTTCAAAATAGACACTATGCCAGTTCTTTTGTTCAAGAAACTGCCTTGTAAGCTAGATGGTACTCGTCCACAAGCTTCATCTGCAGAGCTTTCACGCAGTTCACCTACCATTGGACTGTCAGACACAGCATTTTATACTTCATTCTTGCAGTTTCCAAAACATTACTTGTGGTGAAAGCAGAAATGCATTTTCATGAAAAGGCAAACTCTCAAAAGAGATTTTACAGTTTCCCCAAATTAATTACAGTCTCTACCGGCAACTATCTAGGACACGTGGAACCACATCATATGTGGGATTGCATTTGCAGAGTTGCTCTTCAGCAGCAGGAGATGGAGTATTGCCTTGCCACACTTAGTTCGTGGGTTTGGTACTTTCCTCGTTTGAGAATTGCTAGTCGGCATCAATTCTAATTACGTAGCACTCCAACAGTGCTTTCAATTGAGTGTGTGAGTACAATAACGTGGCAAAAAAAGCTGAATATACGTTTTCAAATGTTAAGCATTCCTATCAATCAGGCAAGGCTATAGGGCTACATTTAATTCTAGTCAAGTTATTGGTCCTGTTTACAAATCTTTGAACCTGAAGTAATTCATACTTATTTTTAACTGGCTAAAACTGCTTATTTCACAGTGTCTGTACAATGACAATCAATCAGGTTAAAGTTGATCTGGTTAACCACTTGACTTGATGCTCCCAACAAGGCAAGCAGGTGCTCTCATTCGCCTTCATAGCTGTTGAGTGGTGAGACCTCTTCCGCCCGATCTGCTGTTTTGGTCTTCGGCCGTATCCCTAACAACAGGTTTGCATTATACCCTGCGAAACTGGGTCCCTGCTTGTACTTAGCCAATGCTACCGCGCTACCCACCCCCGCAACGTGGACACGCCAAGCAAGACTTGCCAGATTGTAAATTAGAAAAGATGGCTCTAGCGACCAATGACCGGGTTAACGCTCTTGTATGGCTCCAGGAGAGATGGCACTACTGGTTAACCCATTTTTAGTTAACACTGGGATTACTGGCACGCATTTCCATTGATACCATACGAATAAATACAAGAAAAGATATGCAGCAAAGCTATCAGATGAGGAAGACTCATACGGTAAACACTCAAGAGATTCTTGGCCTTAATTCTTGGAGCTACCGACAATATCAGAATCTTCTATCATCTGAACTTTCTCCAGATGGAAAGACATGGAAGGCTACGACAACAAGCATAAACTCTGACTACGTTTACATGCAGTCAATATTTGGGTTGAGATCAATATTCCGGTTTCTGAAGCATTCGGAATAACCCGTTTACATGTGCAATGTGGGGGGAAAAATAAGCACGAACAATGTCTCAACGCACGGAAAACGTCATGACGCAATGCACGTCATTTCCACTTCTTCTTCCTGTTTCCAAAAACAACAACAACAGCACCGCCACGGTAGATAATGAATGTCTTTGTTTGCGTTTTGGTGCTGGTACTGACCAACCACTACTTGACACTATTCTGTCTCACTTTCTTCACTAATGGAAGGCGAGAACGTGAAGAAATGGGAAATGGAGCTGGAGCTGGGCCATCCCACATCCATGCTTTATCCCCACACCCCCCCCAGACACTTTTGAAGATGCGTTCGTACAAACCCTGCTTGTAACTGCTTGCTCACCTTCTGATAGATTTGGCGATTGCTGTACTTTCTACCGTCAATGAAAGACATAATGTTCCTGTCTTTCACCACACTAACGCGGTGGCTGTTTCCCCCTCGCTCCAAAAGTGAGGGGTTTTGCGTGTGATCATGTTTAGACGTAGTTCCTGCTAAAGACACAAGATTCCTTTCGAATAGAACATACGCAAAACACAAATTAATGTTCTTTTTGACGAGATAGTATTCGGGTTTTTAAAAAACAGAAAATGAGCATGTAAACGTAGCCAATTTTTCTTCAAATGGTTAGATAGCTAGTAAAAATTACAATGTATCTTTCAAGTATCGAGTGCAAGTGAGCAAGTGCTCTGTATATGATATCCAGGTTTGCTTGGTCGGACAATGACTTCTGTTGTCACTATCATCTGTGGTATATGCACACACAATCAATCCCACTTTAGGTTTTGTAGTAAAGGATCACAGCCTTTTTAAACAGTAGATGTGACTGGTAGCAACAAACTACACACAGCATACTTGCTGCTTTGTAAAGCATTTTATCACAAACTATTAGAGAGTTGGCTCTACAAAAACCATTACGACATCAAACTAACATGCTCGTGGCTTTCAAAACCACAGGCAGATTTCCAATGGAAGCATTTGCAGGCTACTGTGATCCTGAGAATGAGTGTTAAATCAGAGTGGAAATTAAGCTTGACCCAGAATCCTCAGTTTCTATTAAACTGCTGAGACTGTGCAAAACTGCATTTCCCTATGTCCCGTGCACACCGACTCCATAAGACATACATGAGCAGCAAGTTTTGTTCATCGGTTATGGTAGTACTACTATTACACTATACAATAAATGACAACTCTCCATGCAACTGAAAAGGACGTAAAAAGACCCACAACACAACTAATGCAGTAGTTGCTGTAATTCAGGAGTGTCCATACGTTTTCCAGTGAGCGCCACATAGTGGAAAATGAAAGGATGCAACTTTGCCACTTTGATATTTTATAAAGCAAATTCTAAGAAGTTATATATACATAAATATATGTAAAAACTGCATCTCAGCTTTGTGATGTAGGTTATTGAAAAAGGCTAAAATTAGTATCAACTTCACTCTCCCCCTCCATTTCATTTTTGCTGTTGTTTTTTTTCCAAATATTCCAACTTTTTTCTTCAATAGTCTTCTTGTAATAGTAATAGTCTTCTATCTTCTTGTAATATTATGACTTTATTGCCATAATATTGTACATTTTCCCCAACCTAATTTTCCAAAAATTTCAACTTTGTTTTGTTTCTCATATTACTTAAATAAAAATTATTCTTTAATGTTTCAACTCTATTCTGCAAAAATGTCATTATTTTTCCTCATTAATACTATGAGTTTAATCTCTCAAAACTGCAACTTATTTTCCCCTCATTGGAATACATCTTTTTCCTCTTAATATTTTGACTTTATTCTTGTAAAATTACAGCAATTTTGTTTATTTTTATTCTCCAACTGTTTAAACTTGACTCTATTACCATATTATTTTAACCTTTTGCAACATATGTGTCCAAAAATTACAACTTAATTCGTTTTGTTTGTCATTAAATTACTTTAAAAAAACATCTTTCTTTAGTATTTCATCTTCATGCAACTAAAACTTTATTTTTCGTCATATTACGTTATTCTTGTAAAATGACAACATTTTCTCCTTAGATTACAACTTATTTCACTTAATATTTTCATTTTATTCTTGTAAAATTACTGCTGATTTTTTAATTTTTGCTGTGTTTTTATTTTCACTTTTCTTGTTAATTTATATTTAACCAAAAAAAATAGCTGTGGGTGGCAAATGGCCCACAGGCCGCACTTGGGATAGCCCTTTCTCTCATTTCAACTTTCGTGTTGGCCCTAGTAGTCTAGCGGGCAGCAAACGCAAAAAGGACTACAGTAGACTTTCCAACCCGTTTGAATCTATCAAGCAGAGAGACCATAATAGACATCAATTATAGAACATCAGTTTGATGGGTCTGGTGGAACAAGAAAACACATAAGTCATCCCCCTGTGTTTGAAATATCAAATAATGCCAGCAAATCCGATCTAAATGGCATATGAGCCCACAAACACGGCTGCTGGGACGACCTCTGCTGAGAAATCAGGCCTATGGCGAATAGATCAATCACTAGTGACATTGTGGTGGTCGGTAAGTTTTGATCCAAACTAAATGAGAGAGTCGGGCGCTGAATACTCGGAGAAGTTGTTTGTTCAGCTGTGGATTAACATTGAAAAGTTCTGTATGATGTTGTCAGTCACATTTACTGCTCCTAATACTGCTCCCAAAGTGCACTACTGTACACTATTACTGTGTTTTGAGGAGATACTGTATACTGTAGGCTTATATTCTTGTGTTGTCATCCTGATAAAAAATAAAGTAAAATAACACCTCAACCACATCTGGCTGCGTTTGTGCTTTTGTTTGGGGATATTAGTGATGGGAGATAAAGCGGCTGAAGCTCAAATGTCGAGGCAGCTTCTTTTTCTCTGCAAAGCTAGCCTCAGGCAAAAGACTGGGCTGTACAAGCCGTCAGCGCTTACAGTTTGTGGTTTTTGTTTTGGGCAAAACCTTTAAAAAAGGCATCACAACAAGCTTCAAAATGAAAGAATAATTGTGGCTACAGTCACCACTTCCTATTTTCAAATATGTAGAACAGGTGTCTCCAAAGTGCAGCCCGTGGGCGGCTGCTGTTTTTTTTTTTCTTTTTCTTTTTTTTTTTTAAATTAACTGGCCCGCTCCACATTCTAAAAATATAATTTAACAACAAAACTGAAGAATAAAGACAATATATTGAGAGAAAAAAGTTTAAATCTAACAAGGAAAGTCGTAATTTGATGAGAATATCGTAGTAATATTATGAGGAAAAATAACGTCATTTTAGGAGCATAAAGTTGAAATATTATACATTATACATTACATTATAAAATGAGAAAAAACAAAAAAAAATATTGTTGCAATTTTAGGAAAATAATGTTGGGGGAAAAACCTATGGGAATAAAGTGAAAATATTATGAAAAAAATGTGCAAGAAGGAAGTTTAAATAAAATTTTAAAAAAACACAACTGTAATTTTGTGAAAATAAAGTCAAAATATTGACATAAAAGTTGTATTCTGACAAGAGACATTTTTTAGTAAAATAAACCCAAATGTTTTAAGGTAAATTATTTTAGTAAGTAGTTGAAATATTAAAAAAAAGAGTAAAAACCAAATTTCATACTAATAATACATTTCTTCATCTATATGACAGATGCAATTTTTTTTCTTGACATATAGACTGTATAAGTTCTTAGCAAATCGAATGCCCTTCCATCCTTTCATTTTTCAGGATGTGGCTCTGGCTGGAAAATGTTTGGAAGACAAGGGATATATGAATTGACAAATAGTGAGGGAAGAAGGGTGTCCCGCCGGGTCTGTCGACTAGATATGCAACACCTGACGTCAATTCCCTTCACTGCACGCTGGACAGGTTGGTCTCAACCAAAGCTGTTGACGCCTTTCCTCGTGGAGTGGAGAGATTTACCTTTTTGTTTTTTACAGGTTGTTCACCACTGTTTTAAACGTGTTTAACCATTTTTTCCCACACTCACACAGCAATGTGGAAACACTGGAGCTGGCCTGAGACTTGGATGGAATCCCTACGAGCTGGAGGCGGTAGACAAGTTTCACGACAAGGTGGTGATGAACACAGCTTCGGCTGACGTGTCACTGATAAAGATGGAGTACTCAGTCACAAACAGCCAACCAGAAGAGGAAAACTGCATTCAGCAAATTCAAAAAAGGCAGAGCCCAACGTTTTAACTTGATGCAGAAAGCTTTCTGCTTTATTGTGTGTAATAGATTGCACAGCATCAATCAGGATCGGGCCGAACCATACGCACATACTGTACATATTTTACAGCTTTGCATCTGATTGTGTACACATGGCTTTCGTAGAACCTTTATGCAAACACTATCACCTCCATTAAACTCAAAACAGTTTTGCTGTGTTAAAATAGCAACTGCAGAGATATCACATACCGAGTAAATTACATTTATTTTAACACTCATGGAGTCTCATGGAGGTTGTACAAGTCTGAAGCATATTAATTACTGACTGCTCAAGGATGCAGTGACAAAATACAGGAAGTACCAATTGAGGTGAATTTTCAGCCTATTCCCCAATACTTTTATCCAGGGGTGTTCAAAGTGCACACCGGGGGCCATCTGTCTTTTAATTGGCCTGCAGGACATTCTAAAAATATAATTTAACACATTTAAAAAAAAAAAAAACCTGCAAAATAGAAAAATGTCATATTTTTTAATCTATTGACAAAAGTCATATTTTTACAAGAATAACATAATATTATGAGGAAAATTAACGTCATTTATGAGCATAAAGTTGAAATATTAAAAGATGTTTTTTCGTAAGTCGTAACATTATGAGATACAATCAAAACAATGAATAAAGTTGCAATTTTTTGGAAAATTTGGTTACGGAAAAAGTTACAGTATGTTACGAGAGTAAACGTCAAAATATTATGGGAATAAGGTCATAATTACGAGAAGAAAATTTACAAGAAGAAAGTTGAAATAGTTGGAAAATTGAAAAAAAAAATTTAAAAATGAAAAAATGCTGCCTTTTTTAGAATAAAATAAAAATATTAAGATAAAAATGTTGTATTCCAATGAAAAAAACAGCTGTAATATTACTATATGTAATATTACTAATATTATTATTATAATGTCGTTTTAAAGGAATAGTTTGGATTTTTGGGCATGAAGTCGTAGACATCCCCATCAGCAGTGTAGTGCATCAACAGTGACTTACCCTCCACTCCATCCTGTGAGCCGAGTTCTGGTCGGATTTTGGTGATGAGGAACGTAGTTTGGCTTCTTAAAGCAATATGCGTTCGTAAGAGTAATGCATTTGCATCACAAAAATGCCTCGTCAAAAAAAAAAAATCAGACCTCACAATCGCTCAGCATTACATTCTCTGCCGTCGTATCACGTGCGCTGCCGCCTGTCCATTGTTGTGTATGTGTTCCACATGTTTTGTTAGGAGGCGTTTTTGTGATGCAAATGTATCACTCTTTTCAACGCATATTGTTTTGAGAAGCCAAACTCTTTACGTAAATGCCCCCAACCAACTAACCGGAACTACGTTCCTCATCGCCAAAATCCGACGAGAACTCGGCCCACAGGATGAAGGGGGGTGGTAAGTCTCTGTTGATGCACTACACTGCTGATGGGGATGTCATACACCTCCATGTCAAAAAATCCAAACTATCCCTGTAATAGCAGAGAGTTTAAGTATTAGAGAAAAACTACAATCTTTTTAAGTTTAATATGAAAAAAAAAATAAATAAATAAAGTTGTCATTTTTTTAAAATTAATTTGGGGAATTATTTTGAATGAAGTTGAAACATTTGGAAAATTAAAAAAAAAAAAAATAGCAAAAATGGGGAAAAAAAAATAAAGTTCATACCAATAATACGCTTTGTCACCTGTATGACAAAGCTCAGAGACAGTTTTTTCTTGAAATATATATATCTTGTTCGCATATCTACATGTGGTGCATCCTTTCAGTTTTCACTATGTGGCCCTCAGTAAAAAATGTTTGCTCCTGCAAACGTTTTTCATCAGAAATTTCACATTTTGTGAAATTTGACATTGATACCTTAGAACAGCCTGGAGCAAACAGCATATAATACACACAAAGCAGGGCATTCCTGGCATACCACAACCATGGTGACTGGCATTGTGGTTCAAAGTAGAACTTTGTCTCCCTCGATGGCTCTCTCCCAGCATGCAGTGTAATTAGAAACGGCATCCGCATTGAACCCTCTCATTGGCTCGCACCAATTTCCTTCCGTCTTCCCCAATTTTATCTCATGAAAACCCATTTATTTC